>NW_005843642.1:35037-64011 GCF_000455745.1 Alligator sinensis | reverse complement strand
CAGCAGGGGTCCAATGTTGCTCTTAGTTTTCCTCTGGCTCCCCACATATCTGAAAAAGGACTTTATATTGTCCTTGATGCTTGAAGCTATTTGGAGTTCAAGTTGCAGCCTGGGCTTTCCTGGTTCGCTCCCTGCAGGACTGGACCAGTGCAGAGTATTTCTGCTTGGAGGTGAATCCCATCCTCCATCATTTGTAGGCCTTTCTTTTTAGCCTCAGGAGGGCTACTAGATCCCTGGAGAGCCAGGGGGGCTGCTTGCCCTCTTGCTGACTTTCCTTGAACATGGAATAGAATTAGCTTGTGAATTGAGGATTTCTCCCTTGAGGAGCAACCACACTTCCTGGGCTCCCCTCCTCCTGGGGTCATGGTCCCTTAGGGCCTCACTGACAAGCCTCCTCAGCTTGTCACAGTCAGCGTTCCTGAAGTCAAGAACTTCAGTGTTGCTGACTGACTTGCCAGTTTATGGCAGATGGCCCAGCTGGGAGCACACTGACCCATGTCATTGGTGCCCAAAAGAACAAGGAGTGTGGGATAGTGGAGTGTGCACTGGAGAAGCCTAGGGATCTTCTCTGCAATGTCTTGGATGTGGGCCCCCGGGAAGCAGCAGACTTCCTGGGCAAAGGGGTCAGGGTGGCAGATTGCCCCCTCAGTCCCCCTCAGGATGGAGTCTCCCACAAAAAACACTTTGCGTTTTGTCCTGGGGAGAGCCGGGGTGGTAGCAACAGCAGTGCCCATGTTGTCTGCAGGAGCTGGCAACTCAGCAGGCTCTGCTGGGGCTGAAAGAGGTTCATACCTGTTGTTAAGCTCTGGCGAGGCAGGAGCCTTGGTGCAGTGGGCCTTAGAGCCCTTGACCACCTTCGTCCATTCCCCTGACTAGACAGAAGGGGAGGTCCTGGAGTCCTCCCTTGTCCTGGAGGGAGACCGTGGTCTACCCTCCGGCTTCTGGGGTGAAGGAGTCTATTTCCTGCTTGCAGTCCCTGATGGCATGCAGTCTCTGGACTGTGACCTGGAGCTCCTCCAGCTGGCATACCAGAGATCCCAAAAGGGAGACAGACCCCACAAGGGGAGGTAGCCATGCTCCCGGGCCCCAGAGCCTGGGACAGGCAGCCTCCACAACCGAGAGCCAGGGGCTCCGTCTGTGTGGAGCCTGGGACTGTGGGCTTTATCTGGGTGGCCATCTCAGAGGTGCCGGGGGGGTGGGGCACAGGTCCCAAGTGGACCCTCGGGGCATGGCGCATGCCCATCCACATCATGCCACTGGTAGGTGGGCTATGCCTGGGACTGTCTACCCTGGGGGGCTCACACTTTGTGCCTCGTCTGTGCACTTGTCTGTGCGCTCTAACTCATGCGTCGGCTGACAGGCGCACAAAACAGGCTACGGCTGGGACTGTCTACCCTGGGGGGCTCACAGGCAGGGCCTATGGCCCTCCTGCTTGCCCTCCTGTGCAAACTACGCTCTAACTCATGCGCCAGCTGACAAGCAGCCTGTTCTCATGGGTCCCTGCGGGGCTGGGTGAAGTAGGGGCCTGGGCGGGGTGAGACCTTGCCCAGCTCCCACTCTGCTGCCTCCTCCCACTCTCTAAGGGTTAACCCCCTCCCATCATGGGCCCCGCTTACCTCCAGCTGTTCTGGGAGTCGGCTGGAGGCTCCACAGCTTCTGGGGCATCTCTGGGGGGCTTCAGGGGAGTGGGGGCGCAGCGGGCTTTCACCTGCACATCTCTCGCCACTCCGGAGCCTAACTGAGGCTTTTTTGCTGTTGGCAGGCCCTTTTTAAACTATGCGCATGTGCAGTGGGCCCGCCACCGACCTTATATGATCATAAGGTGCATATTTGTCTGTATCTGGCTCTTGTCTGCCCATAGGTAACCACACAGCGTTTCAATTTATACACGACCTTTGATCAGAACAAGTGATCAAACTGGTGCCTCTCCCCAAAAGCATAGTAGTAACAATGTGATGAGACACCAGTAATAAAAGTAGATAAATGCCTCCTGATGATTATTACTGTAAGCAGTTTTAAAGCTGGTAAAAAAATGTGATTTCCCTCATGACCCCCAAACAAAAGTTGAACAGAAGCAAAGCACTCATAATTCCCATAGAAATAGTCAGTGAGAATTTTGTCTGATCACAAAAAGGTAAGTTTTGATTGTGTGACAAATAAAAATGGTAAGTATCCAGGTTGGAAAACAATCTGCCCCAAAATAAAGTATATTTTGATTAAAAATCAGAAAATAAGAACATGTTTGTTTCCTGATTTTGCTTTTCAAACCAGGCTATAGAATAGTCAGGAGGGGGCAAGGAGGCACACTCCACCCCTCGTGTTGAATCCGAGCTGCAGTGCATTGAAGAACAGAAGGTTTATATGCCAGAAGAAGAGGAAGTAACCCCTAGTGCTTAACCCCTAGTGGTTAATGCACTCAGGAGGAGGGAGTCCTGAGTTCTTGTTCCTATACCTCACAATGTTTTATGCATTTTACCTAATGCTTGTTGAATAAAATGGCACATCTTACCACAAATCCATTCTGTAGAGTTTCTATAAGCTCAACAGCTTTGCAAGTTTATTTACGAAAAGGATTGGACAGTTATACGGGTAACAGAAATAAGTAAAGTTATAAATGCTAATGTTGGGCAGTTTTTACAGGATAGAAATCTTCCTACGGCTTATAGAATCGTAGGAAGTTAGGGTTGGAAGGGTCAGAATCATAGAAAGTTAGGGCTATCCAGTCCAACCCCCTGCTCCAAGCTTTGTCTACTTGGGTTTTGAAAACCTCCAAGGATGGAGCTTCCACCACCTCTCTGGGTAACGTGCTCCAGTGTTTTACTACCCTTCTAGTGAGAAAATTCTTCCTAATATATTTAACCTAAACTGCCCTTGCTGCAACTTGAAACCACTGCTCCTTGTTCTGTCATCTGCCCCCACTGAGAACAGTCTAGTTCCATCTTCTTCTGAACCCCGCTTCAGGTAGTTGAAGTCCCCTCTAAGTCTCCTCTGTTTTAGACTAAATAAGCCCAGTTCCCTCAGTCTTACCTCATAAGTCTTGTCCCCTATCTCCCTCACCATTTTTTGTTGCCCTCCACTGTACTCTCTCCAACTTGTCCACATCCTTTCTGCAGTGGGGGCCCCCAAACCCATCTCACCCAATCCACTGTCAGGGGCAGGGGGTGGGTCTTGGCTCTCGACCTCCAGGCTGAGGACATCTGACATTCAAGGGAGAACCTCAAAGTGAAGTTTGGGTACTGACCAGACATACCTTCCCTCTGTGAAAGGCCTAGGACTGGTAGATATAATTGGGGTGGGTTATTTTGTTTGCCTTGCCTGCATTATTCTTATCTTCGATCACTGTATCCAAATAAAATTTGCCTATTATTGAATGGAGAAGTCATAGTCTGTCTGAGGGTTTGGGTCCACCCAGAACAAGGTATCTGGGTCATTAATGCAGTGTCAGCAGTACCTATGCAGAGCCCTGAAGCCCCAGGACAAGCAGGACAGGGATGGAGCTGGGGCTGGGGCTGGCGGGGGGAGGCAGGTGGAGGGAGAAGCAGAGGGTGGGGGTCCATGCTGGGGTGGGAGGGCAAGGCCAGTGGAGATAAGACTGGGGAGTGTTTTGAATGTTGGCAACGTAGTGTATGGTGCAGTTGGGAATTTCAAAGTGTGGGACTGAGTAGGGGACAGCATGGTGTAAAACCATTGTTGCAGTCATGTATGGTTTCCAACCCAAGAATATTTTTTTAGTGACAGTAAAAGCATGTGTTAGTAAAAAAAAAGTTGGTTTTCAGTAAGAAGTTTGCAGATCAGTGGGGAAGGAGAGGAGGGCAGGAACCCCAGTTCTTGGGTTGGCAATCCTGGGACTAGGTCTTGTCTTTGGTTCTTCCATGAAGCCTGGCATCTGAAAACTCGGATTTCCAGTTTACCTAACACCCTTCAAATTCAAATCAGATGTAAGCGCTTAAGCAGCTCAAGTGGTTTTTCTGAATCCCTACAAGAGCCTATACGAACTGTTAAGAACCTAAATAGCCTCGAAAGTCTGCCACCAGTTACTGAAAGCCAATTATGTCAGATCTGTGTGCCAACTCTGCTAAATACCCATGAAACATTCTGAAAATACCCTTAGCGCACTAACTGAATTAAGAACATATCTACAATAAAATCATGATTTTTCTTTTCCTGCCCTTCAAAGTTTGCTCTTAGTATAATACACATTTTTTTTAAACTTACTAAAGGAATAATGATGTTTCTTTATTGTACTTTATTTTTATGAACTCTTTAAAGAAATAGATACTTTTGGGAGGTGAAGGGTACCCTGCCTACCTACCTACCTACAAGTTTTGTTAAAGCCATGTATATAATGTTATTTCTTAGGCTGTAAATGAATACATTTATTAAAAGTGGCATGATATGACATGTGTGTTCTATTGTTCTATTATTATCAATACATGATGGGGCAATGTCTATTATTGCACTAGTAACACCCTCACTTGTTTGCCCCACCTGATTGTAGTTACTTTATTTTTTTTTTGTACCAGTGCAATAATATGCATGAGAAACAATGATATAAATGTTGCCTTATGTCTACATTTCTAGACCATGGAGAGGATGTAGACATAAGACAGAGCAAGAAAAACCAAGTAGGTTAAAGCTAAAAGCAACAGGGGTGTGTGAAGCAGGTTGTATTTGATTTGGATTCAGCCCAATTTGGGGACAGTGATTAGATTCGCTGATTTGGTTCATTGTCCCAATTCGATTCAGCTGACACTGAGTCTGAAGATTCGATTCCAATTTGGAGAATCCGTGATTCGGCCATAGACACAGGTTTATATGTTTTTTCTACGTACCTCAAGGTAGCAGGCACAGCTTGTGAACACTGAGATTGTGGGGCAGATGGAGCATCCCACAGGAGTGTGGGGAGGTCCCCCATGTGCTCAGCAGTGGACCCCTTCCCCATGCTTCCCTGGCTTAGCAATCGGCCGCGGGGGGCCCCAGGTGCCCCTCCAGATTTAAGAGGCACCAGTCTTCAAGGCGGGGCGGGGGGGAGGTGTCTCTCACACACTCCGAGGCAGACCTGGAAGTACTTCTGGTCCACTTTTGGGTTCACCACCAAGCGAGTGGGGGACCCCCCCCCTCCCCCACACACTCCTGTGGGACTCTCCAGCTGTCCCACCATCTCAGCATTCATGAGCCATGGCTGGCACCTCAAGGTATGTAGAAAAAACATAAAGCTGTGTCTATGGCTGAATCCTTAAATCTCTCCAAATCAATTTGGAGGCTTCCGATTTGATTTGGAGAGATTAAAGGGTCTCCTGATTCGATTCAGATTCAGAGATTTGGTCCCTGACTTGGGCAGAATCTCCTCCAAATCAAATCAGTGACTGAAGCTTCACAGAGCCCTAAAAAGCTATCTGAATCCAACAATTACATCTTTGTGATTTCAGTCCAGAACAAGAGAGTTTTAGCAATGGGAGCAGGGAGGGGGAGGGGCATAGGAAGCCAAAGGCCGCTGTTAAAAGGTGAAGGGACAACAGGCTACTTTTGCTGTGTGTAGGCAGGCAGTTGAGCCAAGGCTAGATGCACTGTGATAAGCACGTGAGTCGTGCATATTTCCAGGGAGCCAGCTGCAGCAGGGAGGGGCAGGCTGCCCATTAGGTAACAGGAGAAACTTTCGTGCTGATCGGGGAGCCAGTTAACCAAAAGAGGCACAGCTCTAGGCCATATAAACCCAGCACCTGGAGGGCACAAATAGGGCCAGAAGGGCCACAAATGATTTCCCAAATGGCAAGTTTGCAGTGGATTGGGCCCATTCTGGGCTTTCAAGGCAGCCTTCCAAACAATTTTGGCAACATCAAGGGTACCACAAGGGTTCATAATAAGCAGGTGCTGTCTGTCCTTCAGAGGGTGTCATGGCACCTTTGGGGCACACATCCTGTCACGTGGGGATATCACAGAAAAAAAACAACTGATTGATAATGTTTGGTCCACTGAAAAGTGCAGAGAAGGTGTTGGCAGTACACGTAATTTAACAAAGTTTTCCACAAGTCAGGAACCAGGAACCAGCAGCAGGCTGCTGGCCTACTCCCTTATCCGTAATGGAGTTAATTTGGCATGATTTCCAGATGGCTAGGCTTTGAGCATCAGCCTAAGACACTCTAAGGCTTCAAAAGAAAAACTAGAGAAGTGGCCATGTATTTGGGGACGGTTACAAAGATGGAGCAGAATTCTAGAAAGTAGAGGTTCATAGATTCATAGATGTAGGGTCAGAAGGGACCTAAGTAGATCTTCAGGTCTGACCCCCTGCACTGGACAGGAGAGAATACTGGGCTCATATGACCCCAGCTAGGTAATTATGCAGCCTCCTCTTTAATACCCACAAGGTAGGAATGAGCACCACTTCCCTTGGAAGTTGGTTCCAGATCCTGGCCACCCTGGCTGTGAAGTAGTGCCTTCTAATGTCCAGCCTGAATCTACTCTCTAACAGCTTATGGCCGTTATTCCTTGTTACTCTGGGAGGTGCTCAGGGAAACAGGGTCTCACCCATTCCTCACTGGTCCCCCCTGATAAGTTTATAGATGGCCACCAGGTCTCCTCTCAGCCTTCCCTTGTGAGAGCTGAACAGGTTCAGGTCCTGTAGCCTCTCCTCGTAGGGTCTGCCCTGCTGTCCCTGGATCATGTGGGTGGCCTTCCTCTGGACCCTCTCCATGCTGGCCACATCCCTGCAGCCCAGAACTGGATGCAGTATTCCAACTGCGGCCTGACCAGTGTCGCACAGAGGGGGAGGATCACCTCCTTGGACCTGCTCATGATGCATTGACCGCATCCCCACATTGGTGGCCCATGTTCATTTTGGAAAAGATAATGACTCCAAGATGTCTTTCTGCCTCTGTGCTTTCAAGAAGGGAGTTCCCCAGCCTGTAAGTATGCTTCTGGTTCTTCCTCCCCAGCTGCAGTACCCTGCACTTGTCAGCGTTGAATCCCATCCTATTCTCATTCACCCACCCCTGGAACCTCTCCAGGTCCAGTTGAATCCTGTCCTTCCCTTCTAGCGTGCCTACCTCACCCCAAATCTTGGTGTCGTCAGTGAATTTGAACAGGGTACTCTTCACCCCCTCGTCCAAGTCACTAATAATGAAATTGAACAGCGTGGGCCCGAGGACCGAGCCCTGTGGGACCCCACTGCCCACATCCCTTCAAGTTGAATATGACCTGTCCACCACCGCTCTCTGGGTGCGGCCCCTCAGCCAGTTTGCGACCCATCTGACTGTGTAGACATCAATGCCACAGTCATCTAGCTTTTTAATGAGAATGGGGTGGAAGACTGTGTCGAAGGCCTGCCTGAAGTCCAGAAAGACTACATCCACCACAACACCTGCGTCCAAGGACTTTGTGACCTGATCATAGAAGGAAATGAGGTTGGTCTGACAGGACCTGCCCCTAATGACCCCATACTGGTTGCCCCTGAGCAACCTCCACCCTACTGGTGCCTCCCAGATGTCCTCCTGTAAAATCTCCTCAAAGCGCTTCCCCAGGATCGAAGTAACACTAATGGCCTATCGTTGCCCGGGTCCTCCCTCCTCCCTTTTTTGAAAATGGGGATCACGTTGGCCTTCTTCCAGTCATCTGGCACCTCGCCAGAGCACCATGAGTTCGTAAAGCTGTTCCGGGGCCCCTCAATAACCTCTGCCAATTCCCTCAGCACCCTGGGGTGGAGAGCATCTGGATATTCTGATTTGAACACGTCCAGCCCCTCCAGAAGTTTCCTAACTCAGTCCTCCCTGACCCTAGGCCTGGCTGAGTCTCTCCTGAGTCCATCCTGAATCTCGTTGGGGGAGTCCCGGTCCCTGCACAAAAAAATGGAGCCAAGCAAATTGTTAAAAAGGTCTGCCTTTTCCTCTGGTGCAACCACCAGATTGCCAAGTGTATGCTGCAGGGGCCCCACATTACCCGGTACCTTCTTCATACTCCCTATGTATTTTAAAAAGGACTTTTTGTTGTCCTTGATCCTTGATGGTAGCCCTAGTTCCGTATCTGCCTTAGCTTTCCTAACAGCCCACCTACAGACCCGAGCGATGAAGGTATACTGCATTGCTCGGGTGATAGCCCCTCACTTCCATTGCGTGTATGCCTCCTTTTTGGCTTTCAGGTGTTCCTGAATGCCTCTGGTGAGCCAGGGGGGCTTTTGAGCACTCTTGCCCCCTTTGATTCTAATTGGGACTGTCACCCCTTGGGCTCAGAGGATCATCTCCTTAAGAAATGACCACTCGTCTTGGACACCCCATTCTCCTACTCTCCAGGTCCCCAGCGCCTCTCCTACCAATCTCCTCAACTCAGTGAAGTTGGCCCTCTTGAAGTCAAAGGCTACTGCTTTGCTGCAGGCCCTTGACACCCTGTGCTGGATGGTGAATCCCAGCAGGCGATGATCACTGTCACCCAGGTGGTCGAGCACCCACAGTCCCCTCACCAGGTCATCACCTGTGGCCAGGACCAGGTCCAGCAGGGAATTCCCCCTGGTGGGATTGTGCACCTCCTGGATTAGGTGGAGGTCCTGTATCTCAGCAAGGATCCTCCGTGAGTGGTCCGACCTGGCTGACTGCTCCTCCCAGCAGATGTCTGGGTAATTATGATTGCTCATGATGACTACATCCTTTGCCTTAAGTGCCTCTGCAAGCTGACCTGAGAATTCATGGGCCAGCTCTTCCCCTTGGTTGGGTGTGGTCTGTAATAGACCACCACTGTTAAGTCCCTTTCCCCATGATCCCCCTGTATTCTGAACCAGAGCACTTCAGCCTGCCCGCCCTCTGACCACATCCTGTTAGTTGAGGACATGTATTGCTCTTTGACATAGAGCACTACACCCCTGCCTTTCCTCCCCATTCTATCCCACCTGTATAGTTTGTAGCCTCTAAAGTTTACCGCCCAGTTGTGGGATGAATCCAAACAGGTTTCTGAGCCCTACTATGGCTGAAAGGAAGATGCATAAGGGAATAAGGTTCAAAAGGAAGATGTACATGGGAATATGAAAATGGAACCTGAAATTTACCTTTAGAATGATGAGAAGATTGCCCAGCAAGACTGATAGATAAAATAATTAGAAACACCAGAAAATACAATATCTACAATTTAAACAAGTTGGAAAAACCCAGGAGAATAAATTCAGTGACACCATCATATTCTCTAATTTATCTTCAATATTTTGTGCAGAAGAAAGGGGAAGAGAAAGTGCAGGGAAGAATCACAAGAAAACAGAGCACCTTTAGAATCTGAATTGTGGGAATGTTTCTGTGTGGAAACTAAAGCATTGAATATATGAGTCTTCATAGATCTGTGACTTCAGAACATGTTATTGATTTTTTTTTTAAACACATACATACATGCGCACACATCTTTCCCAGCCCTCTGGTTTCCCCCTTCACTGGGGCTCCACATCGCTACCCCTGCACTGGGGCTATGGGGCTTCCCTCCCTGGTGGAGGCCCAGATGGCTATAGCCGTGTGTGGCCCCAACTTTTACTCGCAGTACTGTGGGGGATAGAGGTTATTGAGGCAAATCAACCTGTAGCAAAACCCCCAGTTTCTCTTTTTTTATTTCTTTCTTTATTTTAAAATGCATTCCCTTCTGTTCCCCAATCATTTCTTTTTCTCTCCCTCTCTTTTCCCTATAGATAATTATAAGTAAGCTAAGATGTAGGATAAGCTTTAAACATTTTTATTTTGGTAGCAAGTTTTTGGTTTTGGATATTCACTGTTGTATATTGTATTATCATCAGGTTTGTATTGATTTTTACTGTGTCTGTGTCTAACTTTTGGGGTGTATAGTATATGTGCTTGAAGTGATGATAAGTATGCATGTGCCTGAGCTGGTAGTGTGTGTGTCTGTGTATGCACATAATTGATTTATGTGTGTTTTGTATATGTGCAATTGTATCACACCCTCCTGTCTAACAGCACAATATTGAGATCCTGAGAGTTGGCCTGAATCCCAGGGCAACAAACCCACCTTCCACCAGGGTGATAACTGGCCTGGTATCTTCTGGGGGCTCTCACATCACTGGAAGCCCCATTAGGCCACCCATCCCTAGCAGGGAGCAGTTTTAGGTCATACCCAGGACCAAGAGCGTCCTGCTCCTTCCTGCACCTGTTTCATACAGCAGTTCATCAAAGCAATGTCTCTGCAAGCAGCCATCTGCTCTGTTTATATAGGCTGCCAGTGTCTCAAAATGGCTGCTGCAATCATGCACCTGCTGGCTGTTTGGCTCAGCTCTTAAAGGGCAGGCATCACCAATGCTCTTCCACAGTCAGCATAAGCCATTTAGCTTTCTGTTGCTCCATGGCCCATTACCCACTAATAGATAAATTAAGAAAAGCTGCACAATTGTAGTTCCAAACACAATGCACAATTAATTCCTTCTTTTACTATGTTCAAGCAACATTATATTAACACACTTAAGCCACAAATATTACAATAGAACCACTGCCTGCAGCTGTATGGACCAAGACAGTCAAAATCTTTCTGTTAAGATGTTTGGTGGAAACAAAGAATTTTGATATTAGATCATTGCCACACAAAATGTCTCCTTTCCTCAAAGGAAAAAAAGAAAGGGAGAAAAAAAAAGATAAAAAAAGGGGTTTGGATTCTGCAAAAAGATTTTTTTTGGAAATGTACATGTGCATAATCCAAATTTAGCTAGTTCAAGGGGAAAAAAAAGAAGTGGAAAACCAAACAAGCATTTAAAAAATTGAAATTCAAAATATCTTCAAGAATATTTCACCTCCCTGCTTTACATACTTATGTCAGAACCCATTGTTCATATGCCTATAGTACAGTGGAGGATATAGAAGGCAGTCTGTCAATCATTCTGTAAGTAGGTCATGTAATTAGGTCACGGGGGAAAACTCCAGAGCCCAGTGACTATATGTTATGACCTAGAAAAAGTTCCCGCCAATTTGTAGCTTTCTTAGTGGAAAATTACAGTTTAGAAAAAAGTTCCCGCCACTCATATGCAAATTCACATTATTATTGGCCAGTTTTAAATTATTCCTACGTGGCGACTAGTGATTGGCTTGCTAGCCGTATAAGAGGTTGAAGCAGTTTCCGCCCAAGCTGGAGAACTCCACATACATCTCGTGGAGAACTCTGAGTACACTGTGGAGCCTAGCAAACTCCACGCGTGTTTCAGAGCGAACTTAGTGGCCTGATCAACCACTAAGGACTCCCCGTCACCGACCCAAGGGGGCCTAGCACACCCCCACCCGAGACGTAAGATGACTGCCGGCCCGAACACCCCAAACACATATGCAGACGGACCAACATCTTTGTAATTTCTGCCCAACCCAAGTTTGTAACCGTAACCGAAGCAAGCATCTGACCTGCACTGTACGAGCAGTGTAAGTAAACAACCTTTTGTTCAACCAAAACGCTTGAGTACCTGATTCCACTCCGAGCGTCACAAGTACCTGCCCGCCAATTAAGGCTCCTAAAGCCCCGAACCCCGCGCCGCGGCTCTCGGCGGCGACAACTTACAGACATATCTATTGCATATACCATTTTTTGAACAGAGGGTAGCTATGTTTGTAATGACATAATGAAAGGCAAACTTTTATGCACATTTTAGTCAACTAGTCTGAAATCTTTAAGGGTCATACTAATATACTGACAACTTTCCACAGGGCCACCTTTACTTCTCAGTTCCTCAGGGTATAGATGAGGAGATTGGCCAGGGAAGTAAGGACTGTGTAGAAGACAGAACATTTTTTTCATATTTCTTAGTGTGCTGATTTTTGGCATCATATTAATTTGAACCCATAAAAAATGTTACAACAATGAGGTGAGAAGAGCACGTGGAAAATGCTTTTTCCACCCAGTGGTGGAAGGGATTCCCAGGATGGTAACTAAGATACACACATAGGAACCTAGGGTTAATAGAAAAGGAGGAAAACACAAAAGCATTCACATTTACAAAAGCAGGAACACCACTAGTCAGCTTGGCCATCCTGGTAATCACTGCAGGAAAGCTGCAGTATTGGGGTGACATCACAAAAGAAGTGATCAACTTCACTGGGGCCAGAGAAAATGAATTCTGCTCTTAAATATATAATAATTGAAGAAACCAGAAATCCACTTATCCAAGATCAGACTGCTAGATTGAGACAAACCTGTCATTCATTAGGGGTGAATAATGCCGTGGTTTACATATTGCTAAGTACCGTTCATAAGACATTACTGCTAAGAGAAAAATTCTGTACCTGCCAGACAACCAGATAAATACATTTGCACAATACAGCTAGTAAAAGAAATAGTATAGTCTCCAAGCAGGAGACCAGCCAAAATGGTAGATGTGTAAAATATCTCCAAGCAGAAAAAAATTCCCAGGAAGAAATACACTGGGGTATGAAGGTGCTGAGTAGCCACAACCAATGCAATGATGAGCATGTTTCCAGAGACAGTTACAATATAGATCAGTAGGCAAAGCAGAGAGAAAGGAATCGGAAGTAGTTTTGGGAGGTTCCTGAATTCCACAAAGATGAATTCTGTCTCACAAGTTTGATTGCCTCCTCCTTTTTCCATGAAGTGAGATACGTTTTCTCTTCCTTCATTTTTTCTAGTGAGAGATGAAAAGTAATTATGTTTGGAAGGGTTGGCAGATAAATCTGCACGTTTGGTTCTAGAATTCCTCTCATGCAAGCTTACAGAACGGCGTCTGCTTTCCAGCAGAGTATCAAATCTCAAGCTTTGGGCTGGGACATGGAATGGAGAATTCCCATTTGCCAGAATGAAAAGAACAGGACAAGAGTTATTTAGCACTTTTTCCTGTCTACCTGCCACTTAGTTTTCATGGTGGTAGGAGCCTCCCTTTCCCCTGCTACAGCAAAAGGCAAACCCACAACATTGTGTACCAATCTGACCCTGGACTAAAATTCCCTCCTGACCCCAAATGCATTGATCTGTCTGACCCCAAGGAAAAAGTGACCGTCTAGCAAGGAATCTCTGGGTTTAAATCCCACCATGAGTGCTGACCACAGTCAAAGTAATGCTCATGCTTCAGAGAAAGACAACTGTCCCCTCTGTCCCTGTCTGCAAAAAAGAAAAAAAAAGACCAAACAAAACACCCCCGCCCCACCCAAACACATGCAATGTAAGAGACCCCTTTCATGTAGCAACTGGATTGGGAGGGGGTGGGGAAAAGGGCCAAACCTTCCTTGCCACGTGTAGCAGCCACGAAAGCCCAGAAGCATGGGGAATACCCATAGTAGAGCATAGGCATACGGTTGACCAATGCTTGTCCATTGGGTTCTGAAGACCCCAAAGTGTGTAGCTTTCTACAGCTTCCCTAGGCAGTCTATTGCACTCTCATTGTTATAACAGTGAAGAAGTTTTCCTGATATCCCATCTAAACCTATTTTGCTGCAGGTTCAAGCCATTGTTCCACATCCTGCTCTCTGCAGCAGGAGAGAAAAAGGTGTTTTCCCCCGTCTTTATGGCAGCTCTTCAGATATTTGAAGACTGCTATCATGTACCCTGATTAAGCGCCCTTTCTGCAAACAGAACATGCCTATATCCTTCACCCTCTTCTCATAGGATTTGCTTTCTAGAACCTTTATCATTTTTGTTGCTCACCTCTGGACCCTCTTTAACTTCTCCATGTGCTTTTTAAACGTGTAACATGGGTGGTGTAACAACAGTTGTCACCCCTGCCCAATATCAGGGATGGTGTGGTGAGAGTGGGGCAGGGCTTCCAGCCAGCACCAATTTACTTCCCCAATTTACTTCAGCCAGCCCCTCTCCCCACAGAGCAGCCCGTGGTCCCAAGAAGGCCTAACACTTAACTGATTTAATGATTTACACTTTATTTACAAAACAAGAATTACGGGAAAGGTTATTTACACGTGAACTTCAATGGCATAACCAGAACCACAAAACAAACCAGAATGCATTAGTCAACCCATGACTCAAGACCCACACGTAGGGGAACTAACTGGCAACTTTCAGCTGCTGCTGAGGTGCTACCACAAGGAAGAAGAGTGCTCACTCCCTGCAGCTCCAACAGGCTTCCCAAAAAGCGACAGACTGCAACAGTTTAAACTCTTTTGGTCTGCAGCAATCAAATTGTATCAAACCCCAAACCCCCGAAGGGGCTGAACCATGACCCTCTGTGGCAACCAAAAAGGCAAGCAACAAACAACAGAGTAGGCTCCTGCAGCAATTGGCATGACCCAAGCACAAAGCTCAGGGACTCCATCTGATGACAATCAGCTGCAGGGTAAGGGACAGGACTGAGCACCCTCTGAGGCAGTCAGTGGCAGAGGGTCAGCAGCACAGGCAGCTCCCAGGGGTAGCTGCTTTAAACCCCTGCTCCAGATGACTGGCCGGGCACCCCACACACCTCGCCAATCCCACTCCGAGCACTGGCCTGAGCCCTAAGCTCCCAGGGACCCTCGTCCTGGGGCTCTGCTGCTCCTCAGGATCCCAGTGCCTTGCCTGCTACTGTTCCACTCCCTAGGGAAGGTACGGTGTTTCCTCAACTCACCAGCCCAGCTCCCTGCTACGGATAAGGATGCCGCCTGCGCTCCTGGCTGCTGCTTCTCTGCAGTGGAGCGGGAGGCTGATTGCCACCCCTAGACTCTGGGATGCCCGGCACACCCAGCACACTGAGATGGGACCCTGGGGCACCAGCTCTCTTCCCCAAGCCCTGGCTGCTGCTCCCTCTCTCCTGCAGGGCTGGAGGCATGGCCGGCTGCCGCTGCCTTCTTCTCCCAGGGCCTTTGAGCCTCTTCAGAGGGGTCTGTCTGCTCCCTCGGCTGGGTCAGCTCTCCCCAGCTCTTCTTAGGCCTCCTGTGTCATTCCCCAGAGTCACTGTCAGCAGCTCCCATGCACTGGTTCGGCTGCTGCTTTTATCCCCCCTGGCAGTCCCTCCCTGGCTTGCAAACTGGCCAACCGGGGCTCAGGGTGGCTGGCCCACAACCCTGGCTATCCCCCTTCCATGCGAATGAGGGGATCGGAAACCCCTTCTCTAGATCAGCTTCTCCTCCACAGGGCAGGGCTCCCCTGCTCCACCTTTGGGCTTGCTCCAAGTTCATTGGCACTGTTTCTAGCCCGGGTAAGTATCTCAAGCCCATCTGGTGAGCCCACATTGGCAGTCTGTTACAAAAGGATAACAGTTTTTGCCATGTACTACCATATCTTAGAGACTTTGTTCAGAATAAATCTGTGTGGCTTAGATTTCAGAAAATACAAGAGCAGTAGTGCTGTGCAAAGCTTTGGGTGCTGATTTGATTCAGAGGAGAATCAGGCTGACTTGGTGGCTGAATCTCGGACTCCAAATCGAATCAGGGGACCAATAAAAAGGTCCAAATTGATTTGAAGCTCTCTGAGTCTGTGGAAAACATTTGGAGAGGTTTGATGATTTGGGCAGTCCCCACTGGCTGTAGCAGGGAGCTGGAGCCAGACTCCATGCCAGTAAGTAGCGGGCAGGGGAAGGGGGGCTGGAGGAATGGGGAGGGGACCACATGGAGACCCCTGCCAGGACCCATCCCCTGCCCACTCCCCCAGCCACCCCCAAGGCTGTCCCACGTGCCCCAGCTTCCTGTGCTTTAAAAAAAAAGCCCTGACTCACCAGGTGCTGCTAGGCAGGGGGGCAATCCTCGCTGCCCCCCACTGTGGGGGCAGCTCTGCCATGAGCCCCCCCCAAGCCCCCTGCTGTCTCAGGCCTGCCCTGTCCGCCCCAGCTCCGGCCCTTTAAGAAAAAGCCCCACCCCGGGACTCACCAGCTTCACCGGCTCCTGCAGCAGCCTCAGGGCTTGGGGGTGGTCATGGAAGAGCCCCCCCACACGTGGTGCAGGGCATTGGGGGGGCAGCTGGGATTGCCCCCCTGCTGGGCAGGAACTGGTGAGTTTGGGGATTTTTTTTCTTAAAGGGCAGGAGCTGGGGCAGGCAGGGCAGCCATGTGTGGGGGGGGGCTCGTGCAGAGCCCCCCATGCAGCGTGGGCCAGTGGGGATCGCCCCACCGCCCGGAAGCACCCGGCTTGTGTGTCTTTTTTCCCCCAAGTGCCGGGAGCTGGGACGTGCGGGGGATGGGCCTGCATGATTTGGCTACTGCCGAATCACTGAATCAGATTCAGCCAAATCCAGATCCGAAGCAAATACTAACCACTTCACACAGGTCTCAAGAGTAGTCCAAAAGGATTTACCGTCCAACTCCAGGACAAAGAAACAAGCTCTCCATTGATGGTGCCTGTTTTTGTGAAGCAGAATTGGGATCCCGCTGCTGCTCAGATCCTACAGCATTTCACACAGTCTGACCCCTTCTGCTGAAGTACCACGTAACTGCTGGGCTGCACTGGTGCTACTGTGTGTACGCTACAGACTGCCACTTGGAAACATTGCAGTGCTTGTAAGGCAAATAATTTCATGCTTGCTATATCCAGGGCTCTCTTCTGCTGAAAGTGGCTGCTTTGCAAGTGACATCACTGGGGAATTAACTCTGTTGTTTATTAAAACTATACAATGATCTAGCCCATCTAGTTTAAAAGGGCCCGCCAACAGCAAAAAAGCCTGTTAGGCTCCGGAGCGGTGAGAGATGTACGAGTGAAAGCCCGCTGTGCCACCACTGCCCCGAAGCCCCCCAGAGACCCCCAACAGCTCCAGAGCCCCCGCCGACCCCCAGCACAGATGGACGTAAGCGAGGCCCATGGTGGGAGTGGGTTAACCCTTAGAGAGTGGGAGGAGGTGGCTGAGTGGAGCCGGGCCGGGTCTCAACCAGCCCAGGCCCCTACTTGGTCCAGCCCCCCAGGGAGTCACGTGATCGGAGCCCCATGAACAGGCTGTGCAAACAGGTGCACTTGTCTGCTGGTGCATGAGTTAGCATGGAGTTCGGGCAGGAGGGTGCGCGGGAGGGCCCGAGGCCCTGCCTGTGAGCCCCGCCCCTCAGGGTAGACAGTCCCAGTCATAGCTATACCACCAGCAGCATGACGCAGATGGGCACGCACCACACCCTTCTGGTCCCCTCAGGGTCTGCGGCCCCCCCGCTCTGGCCCCTCGGAGATGGCCACCCAGACGGAGCCCACGGTCCTGGGCTCCACACAGACGGAGCCCCTGGCTCTTGGCTGTGCGGGCTGCCTGTCTCTTTTTCAGGCTCTGGGCCCCGGGAGCATGGCCACCTCCCCTTGTGGGGTCTGCTCCCTTTTGGGGTCCTCTCCCCTCTCCCCTTTTAATGCCCCTCTCCCCTTTCCAAGACCTCTATTATACCTTTAAATACCCAACCATCACATCAGCAATCTTATTCAGAATTTTCCCTCTGATAATTTTTACAGAGGCCCTGATACTGGCCCTGATACTGTTCAGGCAGACCACAGAGGCAAATTTAATAGTAACCTCTTGCAGTTTGAAAGACAAAGGAAAGGCCAGCACCTTCAGGATAGTAAAGCACACCTCCCTGATATGCAAACTTCTATAGATTTACCAACACCAAAGTGGCTGCTAACAATTGCCAGCCACTTCTCCATGGCCATTGACACCCTCGTGGTGATGGTTTGCCTCTGGAGCAACAGTACCATCTTGGCAGAGATCTAAAGGAAGGTGGCCCTGCTCATCCCGAAGATCTGCCACCACCGTTCATTGTCCCAGGTCCCCAAGACAACTGCTCCTAGCAGTTGGTGTTTGTTCTCTGCTCCCAGAAGCAGTTGTAAATAGTCTACAGGTGATGCTAGAGGAGGCTGACCTTTTCTAGGTCTTTTATTTCTTCCTCCTTCCCAAGCATGTACCTTGTAAGGGTGCAGAGCATATAGCTCAACTCAAAAAGGCACTTTTTGAGTGCCAAAGTCTTGTAACCTTGTGCTTCCATGATGTGCACACTATCTGGAAGATGTGTTAGAACAGGAGCAAAAGCACAGACTGTAGGTGAAGATTCTCTGCTATGAGCTGAAGAGCAAACCTAGCACATTATGCTGTTACTCAGTAAGAGACTAGAATAGTGTTTCTTAACCTTTTTAGGGTCTTGTTACACATAATCTTTAGATTGTTATAAAGGTGCTTAAAATGCAAGTATCCCTGTGTTAAAGAGAAAAAAAACTTATTCCAAGTATCCTCTGAGCATCTCAGAGTTACTCCACTTGGGGCGAGGAGTACCTTTAGGTAGTGCTACCCAGTTTCTGTTGCAGTAATGTCAGTCAGCTCTCACAGAGACAAAATGAGCAATGTGGGTCCTTCAGCATCCCAGGAAGCACCCCTCCCAGCCCCCACTCCAATTATATGGACTATCCACCTAAGTTCTACTTCCGAGGTGGTGGTACTGCCCAGGGACCAAATGAAGCCCCACTTCTGCTGTGGCTACTGCAGCAGGGAGCCCTGTGCAGCACAGCAGCCCCAAGCCCAGCAGGAAGATGGTGGAGTGCCTGTCCCACAGCCCTGTGCTGCTGCTATCATAACCCGTCTATTGGCAGCTCCATCACCTGGCTATCCCTACATGTGGAAGTGCAGTCTTTCCACAGCACAGCCATCTCCCCCCCTCCCCAGACATGAACATGGTGGGCTGTGGAGGGAAACCACAGCCTCCATCAAGCCATCTGGCCAGGGGAGAGCTGGTGGGGTTCAGGGAAAATGTGGCCAAATTTCAATTAAGTGTGACTAGCCACAATTAATTAAACTTTAGCCCAGCTCTGGGTGAAAGACACCGCTCTCTCTGGGGAAAGTCGCATGCCTGGTCCCTAGCTCAGGGGAGCTGAGGCTGGGTCTTTTTGTTTTTTAACTACAAAAAACCCCAACAATAATAAAGCAACCCTGTGGCAGTGAACTAAGAAAAACCACACCAGGTCAGAATATTTTCAACACAGTGAAGTCCTATTAGAAATCTCTGGGTTTATCTTATGAATTGTGCTTGCACACTGAACATTGCATGGCACCCTGCAACCCCCCTGGAAAGATTTCAGGGTGCCAGCTAGAAAGAATATAGGAGCTAAAGTTTATTTCCTTTATGCTCTTAAATGTCATGTACAAAGCTATAACCACAGTTTTGAACACTTACATGCATTTTGGGATTCTGCTGTGCACGTGCAAGCTAGCATGACTACACTGAGCATGCTCATTGAGGTTGTGCTCTGGCGGGGTAGTTACGCAGCCAAAAATAACAGCCCTGGTACGTGCATAAAGCTATATAAATCCCAACATTTTAGCTGCATTTTATGCGGCTGAGCATGAAGAGGAAGGGAGGATTTTTACTTGCTTGAGGGACTAAAAATAGCTCACCTCTGCTGCTTCCGTGGTGCAGTCTGCTTGCCTTGGTGTACATAGGTATGCCTGGGAACCAGGATGCAGCCACCTTTGCAGTACAGGTTGTCACCCCTGCACTCCCTGTTATTAAATCCTGAATCAACCCATAGACTTGAATCTATATATCCTGCTCTTTACAGAAGCACTCCAACAATGAGGCACTGTTCAGAGACTACTCCAGTCTTCCTCCTGAAGCTGGCCCACTAGGGAGCCAAAAGAGGGAGTTGTGTAGAGCCAAGAAACAGTAAGAAATTAGAAGACGGTGTGGCTCAGTGAGCTATAGGCTACCCTACCAGTCAGCAGACCACTAGGTTCTATCCTGGGCCTGTAATACAGAACAAGTCCTACTGGGAATATAGTGTGTCCAGGAAGTGTTGCACCACAAGAGACAGTCTAGCCAGGCCGTCAGGACCATTCTGATGTGGCAGCACAGTAAGAAGGCCAGGCCCAAAATGCTTGCAAAGGCAGTAGCAAGACTGCTACCCCTATACTGTAAATAGTTTCATTTGTAAGTTCCTGTATGTAAGAGCTGTTGCACACTACAAGCCTCATCAAGTTACTGCAGGGCTGTTCTGGGCAGAAAATGTCATATAGGTCCTTAACCATTTAATCCAATGAATATTAAATGCAATGTACAGTAGGCCAGTTTCAAGAAGACGGATCTTTGACATGCCTGCCAGCTAGGGCACTTTGCCAAGAAGCAGGGAATGGAGTTTGTAAACCCTCTCCAAGTCAGGGGATCTAGAATCTGGTCTTCTGGAATGGGCTTTCTGCTCATATGCAAGCAGGGCATCTGTTTTTCCACAAGGTGAAATACAATCCTAGACTGTTTGTATGTTCCAGAAACTGCAGTTACGCAGCTGTGCACAAGCCATTTAGGTGCATGAAACAAAATAGATTTTAGGCCCAGGCATCTCCTCGCATTGGGTATGCAGGGCACAGGAACCTGACCAGCCAGAAATGATAGGAAACACTAACAGGAGCCTGGGGGAACAAATGCCCATAGGGCTTTGCTGTTTCATAGTTTCATAGTTGGTAGGGTTGGAAGGGACCTGAGGAGATCATCTAGTCCGACCCCCTGCCGTGGCAGAAAAGAGTACTGGGGTCAAACGGCCCTGGCCAGATGTTCATCCAGCCTCCTTTTAAAGACCCCCAGGGTAGGACCCAGCACCACTTCACTTGGAAGTTGGTTCCAGGTCCTAGCCGCCCTGACAGTGAAATAGCGCCTCCCAATGTCTAGCCTGAAACTACCCTCCGCTAGCTTGTGTCCATTGTTTCTTGTAACTCCCGGGAGTGCTCAGGGGAACAGGGACTCTCCCAACGCCTGCTGGTCCCCCTTGACTAGTTTGTAGACTGCCACTAGATCCCCACTCAGCCTTCTCTTTTGGAGGCTGAACAGGTTCAGGTCCCGTAGCCTCTCCTTGTAGGGTCTGCCCTGCTGACCCCTGATCATGCGGGTGGCCTCCTTTGGACCCTCTCCATATTGGCCACATCCCTCGTGAAGTGCAGTGCCCAGAACTGAATGCAGTACTCCAGCTGTGGCCTGACCAGTGTCGCAGAGGGGGAGGATCACCTCCTTGGACCGTCTTGAGATGTATCTGTGGATGCATGACAAGGTATGGTTGGCCTTCCTGACCGCATTCCCACTTTGTCGGCCCATGTTCATTTTGGAATCGATAATGACTCCAAGTACCCTGCACTTGTCAGTATCGCATCCCATCCTATTCACATTTGCCCACCCCTGTAACCTGTCCAGGTCCAGTTGTATCCTGTCCCTCCCTTCTAGCGTGCCCACTTCACCCCAAATCTTGGTGTCGTCAGTGAATTTGAACAGGGTGCTCTTCACCCCCTTGTTCAAGTCACTAATAAAGAAATTGAACAGAGTGGGCCCAAGGACCGAGTCCTGTGGGACTCCACTGCCCACATCCCTCCAAGTCGAATATGACCCATCCACCACCACCTCTCTGGGTGTGGCCCCTCAGCCAATTTGTGACCCATCTGACTGTGTAGGCATCGATGCCACAGTCATCTAGCTTTTTAATGAGAATGGGGTGAGAGACAGTGTCAAAGGCCTTCCTGTAGTCCAGAAAGACTACATCCACCACGACACCTGCATCCAGTGATTTTGTGACCCGATCATAGAAGGCAGTGAGGTTGGTCTGACAGGACCTGCCCCTAATGAACCCATGCTGTTTGCCCTTGAGCAACCTCCCCCCTGCTGGTGCCTCCCAGATGTGCTCCTGGATAATCTTCTCTAAAAGCTTCCCCAGGATCGACGTAACACTAATGGGCTTATAGTTGCCTGGGTCCTCCCTGCTCCCTTTTTTGAAAATGGGGACCACATTGGCCTTTTTCCAGTCTTCTGGCACCTGGCCAGAGCACCATGAGTGCTTGTAAAGCTGTGCCAGGGATCCCACGATGACCCCTACCAATTCCCTCAGCTCCCTGGGGTGGAGAGCATCTGGACCTGCTGATTTGAACACATTCAGCCCCTCCAGAAGTTCCCTAACTCAGTCCTCCCTGACCCTAGACCTGGCAGTACCCCTCCTGAGCCCATCCTGAATCCCAGTGGGGGAGATGTCCCGGTCCCTGCTCAGAAAAACAGAGGCTAATAATTTGTTAAAAAGGTCTGCCTTTTCATCTGGTGCAACCACCAGATTGCCAAGCGTATCCTGCAGGGGCCCCACATTGCCTGGCGCCTTCTTTTTACTCCCTATGTATTTAAGAAGGACTTTTTTTTCTGCTTGATCCTTGTTGCTAGCCCTAGTTCCGTCTCCACCTTAGCCTTCCTAAGAGCTTCCCTACAGACTCGAGCGATGGATGTATATTCCTCTTTGGTGATAGCCCCTCTGTAACAGGGGGCCTGCTCGGGGCCGATCTCACTCTGGCCCACCCACCTGTTCCTGGGCCAACCTCCCGCATTCTCACCCGCCATGCCTTGTTGTTATAATTAATTAATCGATGTTATTTAAGCAGGAGGCTGCCCATTTCATGCCCCGATGCCAGTGGGTGCTATCTCCAGCTCCATTCCTCCCCTACAATGCAGCCCAAGCCTCGCAGATGGCATCTAGATGTTTTCATTGTCACCGGCCCGCACACTGGGCCACTAAATCCTACTATTGAACCCCACCTGGATTCCTCCCCTCAGGCGGCCTCTTCCGCTGTCATACCGGGCACCATAGTTCCCTGAAGTGATCCCCCTTCGCATGTGATCCCTACACCGGGACCTTCAGCTCACTGGCCCTAGCCCACCTCCAGGCCAGGTGGAGCCCCAGGCCCTCAGCTCTTGTGTGTTCCTCATGGTGGGCATCCGGCCCTTCGACCCTTCTGGTCCTGGCCCCGGCATGGGCCAGACAGGGGAAACCCAAACAGGTGGAAGTCTATGGCCCTTTACTCATAACTTGGTCCTCCCCGACCTTAGGCCTGGCAGGGTTTCTCCTGAGTCCGTCCTGAATCTCAGTAGGGGAGTCCCGGTCCCTGCACAAGAAAATGGAGGCAAAGAAATTGTTAAAGAGGTCTGCTTTCTCCTCTGGTGCAACCACCAGATTGCCAAGCATATCGTGCAGGGGCCCCACATTACTTGGTGCTTTCTTCATACTCCCTATGTATTTAAAAAAGGACATTTTGTTATTCTTGATCCTTGATGCTAGCCCTAGTTTCGTATCTGCCTTAGCTTTCCTAACAGCCCCCCTACAGACCTGAGCAATGGATGTGTACTCCTCTTTGGTGATGGCCCCTCCCTTCCACTGGGTGTACGCCTCCTTTTTGGCAATCGGGCATTCCCGAATGCCCTTGGTGAGCCAGGGGGGCTTTCAGGCACTCTTGCCCCCTTTGCTTCTCGTTGGGATTGTCACCCCTTGGGCTCTGAGTATCGTCTCCTTAAGGAACAACCACTCGTCTTGGGCACCCAGTTCCCCTACTCTCCAGGACCCCAGTGCCTCTCCCACTAATCTCAACTCCTTGAAGTTGGCCCTCTTGAAGTCAAGGGCTATTGCCTTGCTGCAGGCCCTTGACACCCTGCGCTGGATGGTGAATTCCAGTAGGCAAAGATCACTATCGCCCAGGTGGTCAAGAATACAGAGGCCCCTCACCAGGTCATCGCCTGTGGCCAGGACCAGGTCCAGGAGGGCATCCCCCCTGGTGGGACTGTGCACCTCCTGGGTTAGGTGGAGGTCCTGTATCTCAGCTAGGAACCTACATGAGCAGTCAGATCTGGCTGACTGCTCCTCCCAGGAAATGTGCGGGTAGTTTAGATCACCCATGATGACCACATCCCTTGACTTAACTGCCTCCATGAGCTGACCCGAGAATTCCCGGTCTAGCTCTTGCCCCTGGTTGAGTGGTTTGTAGTAGACCCCCACCCTTTCCCTGTGACCCCCTTGTATCCTGACCCAGAGCACTTCACCTTGCCCCTCCTCTGACCCCATCCTGTTAATTGAGGATGTGTATTGCTCTTTGACATCGAGTGCCACACCCCCGCCTTTCCTCCTCATTCTGTCCTGCCTGTACAGTCTGTAGCCCCTAATGTTTACTGCCCAATTGTGGGTTGAATCCCACCAGGTTTCAATGATCCCTACTATGTCTGGGTTTGTACTAGCTATCTGGAGGGCGAGTTTCTCCTGCTTATTCCCCATACTTTGAGCATTAATGTAAAGGCATTAAGGCCTCCTATTGGTGCATGCACCACCCACCTCACCCCCTCCCCGATTCCTAGGATTATTCAGACCCTTGTTACTTACCTCGGTACTTCTTGTGCTCATCACCTGTCTTGGCTGGGAGGTGTCTTCATGTCCTCCTGTGGCCCCACCCCCTGGTGAAGCCAGTTTAAAGCACGCTGTATGAGATCAGCCAACCTGGAAGAAAAGACATGCTTGCCTTTAAAAGTAACATTGCCAAATGCTTAGGCAAACATTTTCCTAACAATATAGTAGTATTATAGATTTATAGCCCATTGTATAAGAAGAAGAAGATGCAGCCCTCCAGCCCTCTCTGTTATCACTCATCACAATTCTTTGATGTACTTCCCAGAGAATCTCATGTGGGCCCAAAGAGCTCACATTTCTTGACAATAAATGTAAGACATTCATGGTTACTTTCAGGATTTAGAAGTTATTGTAATCCTATTTTTAACCTTCTTGTTTACTATGACTTTATCCTGCAGGATACAGTCAGGAATGTAGCCTCATTTTTCTAGGTCTTCCACAAATATAGAAAGAGAACATCTCTGACATGCAGGCCTTACAATGGGGGCAAACAGAGAGGAAGGACCTGGAGTAAGAATGAAGGCTGGTAGTTAACACATTTAGTTAAACCTCTTTTTCCACTTTCAGCACAATGAACATTTTCACAGAGAGTGGTTTGACTTTCATATTTTTTTTACTAAAAATCCAGATTGCCATTTAGCATTTCACACACTCATTGACTGAACACGTTCAGTAGGGCTGCACCCTTGCTGATCACCTGCACAAATGAAGGTGACTGAGTAGAGTGAAGAGAGAGAGTGGGTCTGTGGTGTGGTGGTGCATTGAATATTTGTTTTGGAGAGTGAGGGATAGGGTTGGGATAGACTTGCTGTGTGTATGTCGGCAGATTGATCACTGGTGTGGAGTTTCAACCTGGTTGCCACAGACAGAGGAGATCTCTCTCATCTTGAGATACTCGACTGGAATAGAAAGGGTTGGCTCCTCAACACTTCCCTGCTGAGTGTGCATGCACTTTATCAGTGGCCCTGTATCTCATATAGAGTAAGTATCACTCTCATCATTCCTACCCTTACCTGAGGTGCACCTGACATCTGGTGGCACTGGCGATGAGAGAGTGGTTAAATACATATCCCTTTCTTGTTAGTAAATTGATTCCCTGTTCTTGAGGTTACTGAGTTGTATAATGTCAAGGATAAGTGTTTACCTATTTAACCATAGTATCTGTGTAAGTATTAGTTCAATAAACCGTCCAGTTCATAAGCCTGAACACTTGGAGTCCTGTCGAGTGATTGGCAATTAATCACTTTATTTCTCAATTAATTCTCCGGTCCGATCCAATGGTGATCAGATATGGGAGGTCAGGTCATTAGTCTGGTGAAGGGTATGGTCCACCTTTGTGGGACCCGGATTGGTACAGCCTTGATTATGCTCTTAATTACAACCCCCCCCCACAACAAAGGGACCTCCAGAGTCATCTAGTTCAACCCCGTGCACGAGACAGAATCTTTTTAGGAATAGGTTAGACAAGGACTTGTTTGTGTAGCCCTAGCTACAGTGTTACCCAGGGCCACGTCTGAATTCAGGGTCGTGGGGTGTCAAATAGCCGTGGTGAACCTCCCAGCCCCTTAGTCTGGGGCCACCTCTCTGTGGAGTGCTTTCTTGTGGTTTCCCCACACACTGGCGTGCATACGGTCTAACTATTTACACAGTGTCTTATTTACAAAATAGTCAACATATGAATGAGGTTAATAGCAGAAAAGTCTAATCTAATTGCCAAGGGCCAAAGGCAGGTATCAATGAACTAAGACACTCTATACAAATTGAATCACAGACACCCTCAGTACAACTCCCCAGCTTAAACCTTGAGACTGCAGTGAATTTCAGCTGGAGCACACAGGGTTAACACACACATCAGCTCTCCTTGACACTGGAAACACAATGACCATGGCTGGTGCTGCTGCTCCAGAAAGTCCTGCTCTCTGCTAAAGCCTCATGGGGAAGAGAAGTTCTCTGTTCCATGTCTGTGGTATCTGCAAAGAAAAACACACTGTCCCCTCTCCCCAAAAGCACCTTGCTCCAATTACCAGACACGGCCCCTTGTATGATAACTGAGACAACCCTGGGTTTATCACCCACCCAGCCCCAGGCTGTTGCTTATTTAACTCTCTCCAGAGCCTTCCCAGACCAACACCCTGGTCTTCTAGACAAGTCTCCCTTACCAACCTTTTTCCTCCACATGCGTCCCTCTATCTCACAGAGGGGAAAAAGGATACCAGGTTGTCTTCTCCCCTTCACTAAGTGTAGGTTTCCTTCACAGCTAGGCTTCAGGGTGGTTCCTCCTCGAGCTCTGGTCCCAGGGCTCCTTCCCTTCTCTGAGCCTGGCTGAGTCCCCAGGGCTGAGTTCCCTCCCCTCTCCTGCCTCAGGAGCTAATCAAAAACATGCACATGCTCTTGCAAGCAACAACTTTATGCAATGTTATGCAAACTTTCCCACCCTGCCTTTGCAGGGATCCTAAGCCCTGCTGCAAATCCAGCAGCAGCTGCTACATTTGGAATGGTCTGAGAAATCCCGGAAAGCCTAGGGTCAAAAAAAGAGGCATATAGGCTGTGGAAGCAGGGGGATAGCTACCAAGAAGGGGCATACCTACTTGGCTCACACTTGCAGGGAGTTAGTAAGAAAGGCCAAGGCAGCAATGAAACTTAGGCCGGCAACTAAAAAAGTAAAGACAACAAAAAGTCCTTCTTCAGGTATATAGGGAGTAAAAAACCCTTTCTCAACTGAGAAAGTATCTGCAGCTGGTATGTGCTCTTCCTGGATGGAAGGAATAGTAAAGAAGTCAGAGGCTGGTGTGCATGGGAGAAGGGCAGTCAGTGAAGATGTAAATTGAGGAATCAGTCGGTGAGAGAGAGGTGGGGGGAAAAACACTTTTCACAGATGAGTCTATGAACTTCACTTCCTCAACCTCCTAGATACAAAAAATCATGGACTAAATATAGACATTGGATTTATGGCACATTATAACCTGCCTGACATCTGACTCCCCAGGTATCTCTCCACTATCGACCTGGTACATTCATCCCCCTTCCCCCTGACCTGTGTCTCACCCACTGACTCCCCAATTTACATCTTCACTGACTGGCTTTCTTGCATGCATACCAGCCTCTGGCTTCTTCACTATTCCTTCCATCTAGGAAGAGCACACACCAACTGAAGACGCTTCCTCAGCTGACCGATAGGCAGGAGATCTGCAATGGTGAGGACTGATCAAACCTCACAGGTCTCAGAAGCTTGGCTCTGCGTACCTCCACGGTCCACTCACCGAAACATCCAGTCACACTATCCTAAACTAATCACACACCATGCTCTGCCTCTCACCCTCACAGCACAATGACCAATTCCCTCACAATATAGCTCTCTTTAGCTCACTCACCCCTCGTGACCACACCCTCACATGTACCTTCTCCTCGGTCTCTCTCCTTTCACGCACACACCTGCCAGTCAGAAGTCCTTTTATATGGGTGTAGCACCCTACCCACTGGGGCTCTGCACATGGTACATGTGTGTTCGCATGGCATGCTACTCCAGCACCTTCACAGGTAGCAACTTGCAACTAACTTTGCAGAGAGCAAGTCAGATAAAGGTCATCTGCTGACCTACTTAGAACCAGACAGCCTTACCATAATCTCAAGCAAGATATTCACCTCCAACATATCAAGATGTTTGTGTGTGGGGAGGGGGGTTCCCTTACAAGTGGAATATCTCCCCAGCATGGCACCAAAGGTTAACATTCAACACCTCCATTATAATCAATTTCCCAAAGTACCTAAGGAATTAGGCACTTAAATACTTTTAAGAACCTGGTCCTAAGTGACCTACAAGCCCAAATACCACTGCTAGGATCAAATCCAGACTGATCATCTAGGACACCATTTAGGCATTCTGGTGCCCAAAAATCAGGGTCCTACTCAAGCAGGATAATCCATATCAAATAAATCAAACACCTGTAATACCTACATCGACAATGACATGCTTTAAATGCACAGAAAAAAAATGCTGACTTGCACAGAAAAGTACAGAAGCTGCTAGGTTAATCAAAATTATTTTGGTTTGATATCCATATTACATACTTAATTATTTTATTTTTTTATTTCTTGACAATAAAAAAGACAAAGAAGTGGGGGGAAAAAACAGAAAGTGAGACAATATATCCAAAAAGTAAAAAAAAAAAAAAATTCAGGGTGTCAGCAATAAATTCTAACATTTGTAAAGACATTTTCAGTTTTGGAAAAACAAAACAAAACATGTATTTGACCTTTAAAACATAATCACAAAAAAGTAGTGAGGAAGAGGAGGAATCACCTGTGGTGGGCCAGTAGGAGGTGCTTCTGTGCTGAGCTGCCTGGCCAAAAACTAAGTCTCAAGTTCTCCCCTGGGGCACCTATGTTAGGCCAACCCCTTTCCTGGAGCGCACACACAAGCCTGGGGTACCACCACCACCGCCTGGACTCAGGTGTTTGTCTGGGTCCTGTACCACCTGGGATACACAGGCCCTATAAACCTTGGGATTTTGGGGTGCTTATATTAGCAGGAGTTTAGGTTGTAGCCGTGTTGGTCTAAGGATATAGGCAGACAAGGTTCCTTGGGTGAATTTGATATCTTTTATTAGACCAACCCAAATGGTTGGAGAATAGTTATTAAGCAAGCTTTCAGGTTCAAAAACCCTTCGTCAGGCTAAGGAAGCTTCAGCAGTTGGTGTGTGCTCTTCCTGGATGGGATGAAAAGTAAAGAAGCCAGGGTCTGGGCTGGGCGGGGGAGTCAGTTGCCAGGCAGATTATAATGTATCAAAAATCCAATATCTGTGTTTAGTCCCTGATCTCTAGTATTCACAGGAGGGCCACTCTCTCTCCAATCTCTCAGTCCTGATCCTCAAGGGAAACTTACACAGCACTTCCCAGAGACGAGCCTATGAGCTTCATTTCATCAACCTGCTGGATACTAGAGATCAGGGACTAAACATAGACA
>NW_005843642.1:15852-33739 GCF_000455745.1 Alligator sinensis | reverse complement strand
GGAAAGAGTCTGGGAGAGCCGGTTGTATTTTTAAAGAAACCTTACTGAGGGTACAGGATCAAACCATCCCAATGTGGAGGAAGAAAAGCAAATATGGCAGGTGACCAGCTTGGCTTAGCACAGAACTCTTTGGGTAGCTTAAACATGAAAAGGAAGCTTACAAGAAGTGGAAGCTTGGACAGATGACTAGGGAGAAGTATGAGAATATTGCTCAGGCATGAAATCAGGAAGGCCAAGATGCAATTGGAGTTGCAGCTAGTGAGGGACGTGAAAGGTAACAAGAAGGGCTTCTACAAGTATGTTAGCAACAAGAGGAAGGTCAGGGAAAGTGTGGGTCCCTTACTGAATGAGGGAGGCAACTTAGTGACAGATGAGAGGAAAAGGCTGAAATATTCAGTGCCTTTTTTACCCGTCTTCACAGACAAGGTCAGCTCCCAGACTACTGCACTGAGCAGCAGAGTTTGGGGAAAAGGTGAGTAGCCATCTTCAGGCCTCAGTGGTGAAAGAACAGGTTAGGGACTGTTTAGAAAAGCTGGATGTGTACAAGTCCATGGGGCCAGATGCAATGCACCTGAGGGTGCTGAGGGAGTTGGCTGATGTGATTGCAGAGCCACTGGCCATTATCTTTGAAAACCTGTGGCAATCAGGGGAGATCCCAGATGATTGGAGAAAGGCAAATATAGTGCCTATCTTGAAGAAAGGGAAGAAGAGTAGTTCCCTAGATCTGCAGACCAGTCAGTCTCACCTTAGTCTGTGCTCAAATCATGGAGCAGGTCCTCATGGAATCCATTTTTGAGCACTTGGAAAAGAAAGTGATCAGGAACAGTCCACATGGATTCACCAAGGGCAAGTCATGCCTGACCAACCTGATTGCTTTCTGTGATGACATAACTGGCTGTGTGGTTGGGGGGAAAGCAGTGGACATAATATACCTTGACTTTAGCAATGCTTTTGATACGGTCTCCCACAGCATTCTTGCAAACAAGCTGAGGAAGTGTGGGTTGGTTGGTTGGATGAATGGACTGTAAGTTGTATAGAAAGCTGGCTGGATTGTTGGGCTCAACAGGTAGTAATCAATGGCTCAATGTCTAGTTGGCGGTCAGTATCAAGTGGATGTGTCCCAGGGGTCAGTCGTGGGGCTGGTTTTGTTCAATTTCTTCTTTAACAATCTGAAAGATGGGATGGTTTGCACCCTAAGTAAGTTTGAGGATGACACCAAGCTTAGGGGTGTAGTAGATATTATAGAGTAGGGGGTTTCAACCTTTTTTGGTCATTGTACCCCCTGGCAGCCAGTTGACAAGTAGGGGAGGGGGATCCCCAGCGGCCAGTCTACAACGGGGGAGGGGTCCCCCACACACCTGTGGCAGCAAAAGTAAAACTGCCATCAGCACGCGGTGGCAAAACTAGAAGTGAACTGAAAACAAAAGCAATGTGCAGTGGTGCAAAGTGTTGGCGGCCCTGCTCCCTTCCACTGCTGCATACCCCATGGGGCCTTCCCAAGTACCCCCGGGTGTACACGTACCCCTGGTTTACAATCCCTGCACTAGAGGGTAGGGCTAGGATTCAGAGAGACCTTGAGAAATTGGAGGATTAGGCCAAAAGAAATTTCATGAGATATTCAACAAGGACAAGTGCAAAGACCTGCACTTAGGATGGAACAGTCTTATGTGCCACTACAAGCTTGTGACCACCTGGCTAAGCAGCAGCTCTGCAGAAAAGGACTTGGGGTTACAGTAGACAACTAGATATGAGTCAGCGGTGTGCCCTTGTGAGCCTTCTTGAGAACAGCACACGGATTGCATTAGTAAAAGCGTTGCCAGCAGATGGCGGGAAGTAATTATTCCCCTCTGTCCAGCACTGGTGAGGCCACATCTGGAGTATTATGCCCAGTTTTGGGGCCCCCACTATAGAAAGGATGTGGACAAGTGGGAGAGAGTCGAGCAGAGGGCAACAAAAATGGTTTAGGGGCTGGGGACCTGGACTGATTTAGTCTGGAGAAGAGAAGATTGAGTGGGGATTTGATAGCAGTCTTTAATTACCTGAAGGGTGGTTCCAAAGAGGATGGAGCTGGACTGTTCTCAGTGATGGAAGATGACAGAACAAGGAGCAATGGTCTCAAGCTGCAGCAAGGGAGCTTTTAAGTTGGATATTAGGAAAAACTTTCTCACTAAGAGGATGGTGAAGCACTGGAACAGGTTACCAAGACAGGTGGTGGAATCTCCATCCTTGGAGGTGCTTTTAATGCCTGGCTTGACAAAGCCTTTGCTAGAATGATCTAGTTGGCACTGGTCCTGCTTTGAGCAGGGGCTGGATTAGATGATCTCCTGAAATCCCTCTGAACTCTAATTTTCTGATTCTATATTTTACTGGTATTGAAACAAGTACATTAGTATAAAGACATGTATGAGGTAGTTGTACCGATCTGTCATGTTTTTCCTCATCATCAATCTGGTTAAGTTGGTACAAAAACTGTGGAAATGAACTCCAAAATGCTGCTGTTAAAATCCATGCACGTTGCCAATTGATAATCAGCATGCAATCACCCGAAACACACCAAAAAAGCAGTGATATACAGCCAAGCCCTCAGATACCACCGCATCTGTACTGAAGTGAACACCTGGGATTGCCACCTCACCAATCTTAAAAAGGCTTTCACCCAGCAAGGACACTCCTCCAGAGAGGTAGATCGCACGTTTGAAAGAGCCACCTGGATACCACGTGAAGAACTGCTGCAGTACAGAAGAAAAACACCCACAAATCGCACACCGCTGGTTATGACCTATCACCCATCCCTTGAACCTGTACGGAAAATCCTCAAAAAATTGCAACCCATATTAGAAAAAGACCCTATTCTTAAAAAGATCTTCCCAGAGCCACCCATCCTAGCCTTCAGACAAGCACCGAACCTCACCAACCTCATCACCAGAAGCAAACTTCCTCAAGCCCAGAACACACCAAAAGGATGCAGACCGTGCCAGGACAAGAAATGCAAAACCTGCCCACACATCTCCACCACCCCCACTATTACTACACCCCACAACAGAGCCATCAGCATCCCAGGATCTTACAGCTGCACTATACCTCATCCAATGTACCAAATGCCTTGATGGAAGATATGTAGGAGAGACCAGACAACAACTGCGCACCAGAATGAATGCACACCGGAAATCTATCAAAGACAGAAACACCCAATTACCGGTGGGGGCACATTTCTCACAGGAGGGCCACTCTCTCTCCAATCTCTCAGTCCTGATCCTCAAGGGAAACTTGCACAACACTTCCCAGAGACGAGCCTATGAGCTCCATTTCATCAACCTGCTGGATACTAGAGATCAGGGACTAAACATAGACATTGGATTTTTGATACATTACAATCTGCCTGGCAACTGACTGCCCAGCCCAGCCCCTGGCTTCTTCACTTTTCATTCCATCCAGGAAAAGCACACACCAACGGCTGCAGCTTCCTGAGCCTGATGAAGGGTTTTTGAACCCGAAAGCTTGCTTAATAACTATTCTCCAACCATTTGGGTTGGTCTAATAAAAGATATGAAATTCACCCAAGGAACCTTGTCTGTCTATTAGCAGGAAGCATTCACTGCCAGCCACCTGTGTGGGACGAGAGTTAAATAGCTGAGCCCACCTTAGTGGCTTCTTTCCCTCTTAAGCCCGCACAGCAAGGCATGCTAAAACAGATAGAATTATTGATCAATGAGAGATGGGAAGTGGAAGGAATACCAATAGAAAAATATAGAAAGAAAACCACCTTGAGCAAATTTGAGTGGCTGGTCTGCCTTTTGCCAAGCAACTAGATTACAGTCAACTAAATTTCTAGTTAGGTTTCTGATAGTCACTCACTTCCAGAACCTGGGTATGAGAGAGGGCTACAGAAGTCGATGCTGCTCAGTGTGTATCTCTAAAAAAATATGCCCCCCCTCTTCCTGGAGGAGACCTCTTAAATAGCCCTTCTAACCTCACCTTTTCAAGCCAATCAGGGGAAGTGTTGTTTGATGCAGACCAACCAATTTGAAGAGCATCACCCCTTGACCTGGACTCAAGCCCCTGCCCCCATGTTGTGAGGTCAGAGCTCAAGACAATAGAAGAAGTTAGATTCACACTCTCTTACCTGAGGCTTCTCATTTAGGCAGTAACCCAGGGCAACCAGGTTGATAGACACATGAAAGACAGAAGGAAAACAGAAAAAAACCCTGGAAGCTGAAAGAGGATTCTTCCACATCACCCACCTGTTGTGTTCAACTTCGATCTTAACAACATATTTCTGATGACTACAAAACTTTATTAACACAAAAACCACTAACACTCAGCAAGTCACTCTGACATAAATCTTTACCACTCAGTTTCCTACTCCCTATTTTCTGTATCAGTCTTTCAGGACTCATGAAGTATCAAATCTTTTTCCAGTTTGTTTTGGATGGGAAGCTTTTCCTTCAAGTTCTGATAGGCTTGAGTCCTCATACAAGGAACTGATTCCCTCTTTTTCCCAGTGTTTGCAGTCAGAAGTGCTACTAGCCTTATTGCTTGTTGGTTTGTTTTTTTTTTTCCCCCCTAGGCTTCCTTCACTTGCAGTTTTGGCATCTTTGTATCTGGACATGGCACAAAGTCCATCAGCTTTGGCACAAAGACCACTGAGGCTATTTTCTACATTCTGGAGGATAGTATTTGCGTTTGTGTTTGTAGGTACATTTCTTCCCATATGGCCATGGTTGATTCTTATATTCTGGCACCTTGATTTCTTCCTAGGGAGATTGTCCAGTTTTGGGCCATAATGACCAAGAGAAATGTCAGGAAGCATGAATGTATTTATTACAGAACTTTCCAAATGCAATAAAACATTTTAGTCAGCATTGCTTTCCCATATCAACTACATGCCTGCCTTCATAGTTTCATAGTTTCATAGTAGTTAGGGGTCAGAAGGGACATGAATAGATCATCTAGTCTAACCCCCCACCACCGGTTGGAGCACACGCTGGGATCACATGACCTCAGACAGGTGTTCATTCAACCTCTTTTTTAATTTACCCAAGGTAGGAGCGAAGACCACTTCCCTAGGAAGTTGGATCCAGATCCTAGCTACCCTGACAGTGAAATACTGCCTCCTAATCTCCAACCTGAACCTATTCTCTAACAGCTTCTGGCCATTGTTCCTGCTGCTGGGGAGAACAGGGCTCTCCCTATTTGCTGCTGATCTCCCCTAACAAGTTTGTAGGCAGCCACCAAATCCCGCCTCAGCCTCCACTTGCTGAGGCTGAACAGGTTCAGGTCCCCCAGCCTCTCCTCATAGGGCCTGCCCTTTTGCCCTCCAACCAAGCGGGTGGCCCTCCTCTGAACCCTCTCAAGGCAGGCTGCATCCTTCTTAAAGTGCGGTGGCCAGAACTGGACTCAGTACTTCAGTTACGGCTGGACCAATTTGGCGTAGAGGGGGAGTATCTCCTCTCTGGACTGGCTTGAGATGCATCTTTGGATGCACGACAAGGTGTGCTTGACTTTGCTGGCTGCGGTCTGGCATTGGCGGCTCATGTTCATCTTGGAGTCAATAATGATTCCAAGATCCCTTTCTGCCTCAGTGCTCACAAGGGGAGAACTCCCCAGCTTGTATTTATGCTGTGGTTTCCTTCTCCCCAGGTGCAGCACCCTGCATTTATCTACATCCATGGCGACAACATGCATTTATCTACATTAAACCCCATCCTATTACCATCCGCTCACCTCTGTAGTCCGTCTAAGTCTAATTGCAGCCTCTCTCTCCCTTCGAGCATGCCTACCTCTCCCCACATCTTGGTATCATCGGCAAACTTGGACAACGTGTTTTCCACCCACTCACCCAAATCACTGATGAAGATGTTGAACAGTGTAGGCCCCAGGACTGAGCCCTGGGGGACCCCACTGTTCACATCCACCAGGTCGAGTATGACCCATCCACTACCACTCTCTGGGTGCAGCCAATTTTTGACCCAGGTCTACATCATCCAGGGATTTAGTTACCTGGTCATAAAAGGCCATCAAGTTGGTCTTGCAGGACCTGCCTTTGATGAATCCATGTTGATTTCCTCTGGGCATGATCTCCCCTGCTGGCCCCTCACAGATGTGTTCCTTATTGATTTTTTCAAGGATTTTCCCTAAGACCAATGTGAGGCTTATGGGCCTATAGTTTCCTGGGTCCTCCTTCCTCCCTATCTTATAGATGGGGACCACATTAGCTAGTTTCCAATCTCTGGGCACCTGGCTCGTGGACCACGATCACTCATACAGCCAGGCTGTCTCTCTCTTAGTAGTGTCTTTGCTAATGGAAACTTTCACCTTCTGAGGTAGATTTTACTGGCCACATTCTTTCACACCTACTACATGGAGGACCCTTTTGGATGTAATCAGCTCTGCAGCCTGGGCCTTCCCAGTTTCTGCTGTCCTGCACAGTTGTATAGTCTTTTCTAGGGTTAAGTCTTCCCCACACAGTAGCCTTTATTGTAATTCACTGTCTGCAGTGACACAAATAATCTAATCAGAGATTCTGCCAAGTTTCCAAAAGCACAGTTCTTAATCAGTTTCTTCACTTTGGTAACACTCTGACCTATACTTTCTCTTGTTGTTTGTCTGCACATAAAAAATGGTGTCTTTCAAGGGTCTCATTCCTTTTTTGGTATGCAGCACTTTCCAGACTTCCTGAGTTTAAAATACAAATGATGGTGAGGGGAAAAAAAAGGAAATGGATGGAGTGATCATATTGCCATAGTGATTATGATGTTGGAATTTTTGTGATTGATATGGCAAATGATGATGAATACAAAAAAAGAAAAAAAAGAAAAGAGAGTGCACAAAAGACTGGCCCACAATTACTGAGGGTGCACTTCTGTTCCCTTCTTGGGTATCTAGGCAAGCAGATTTGGTGATTTACATGGCAGTTTGGGTTGTCTAAGTGCAAAAAGTGCCACTCAAACACAGGTTGGCATTTATTCCTGGACAGGTAGCTTTCCATGCATGGATTACTATGCATGGACAAATAGTGGTGCAGACTGGAGAGGTGCAGTAGTAGCTGAGGCCTATGTACACACCCCTTGTGGACACACAACAACTTTAGAGACTCGTCTGTCTTTCAAGCCTATAGCAGAGAGGCTATGGCCCTCATCCAGAGAGCTTGAGTTTGTGGGTTCTAGGCCTTCCATGGTCATAGGGACCAAAGTTCCTTGGACCTTGGTTTCACAAACCACTCATTGCAGTACTATAACCATTATAAAAGCCATTTCCAATGGTACTTTTCAAGCTGAGCCACTAATATAGTCATTGATAAAAATGGATAGAGGACACTACGTGGGATAAATCTTCTACCTCACTTGGAGCAAAACTGTAAGCTATAAGCTGGGGCCTCTCCCGCTCCATGTCTGGCCCCTCTCCATGCCCTCCCCCCACAACTGCTCTGTATCTGGCCCCACTCCATACTGCCCCCCCACGCCCCCACTGCTCCATATCCAGTCCTGCTCCATGTCCAGAGGCAGATTAAGATTTATTGTGGCCCTGGACAAACAAAATTAGAGGGTCCATCTACAGGTGCACCGATATATTGGTCACATATTGTATCAGCATACCTACAGGCTGGGGAACTCCCTTCTTGTCAGTGCAGAGGCAGAAAAGGATTTTGGAATCAATATTGATGCCAAAATGAACATGGGCTGACAGTGTGGGGACGCGGTCAGGAAGGCCAACCGTACCTTGTCATGCAACCCTCCCTCACACCCACACCCTTCCCCCAAAACCCCCATAGACATATACATACACCCCACATACCCTATGCACCCCTACACAGCCACACCCTCTCACAACCCCCCCACACCTCCTCCACACATGCACACACACACACACCTCCCACACCCCACCATGCACACAATATAAAGGAGTGACACTTTATTTCTGAGTTATTATGCAAGCCCTTCTATATACGGTACACAACCACACATCATGACAAATATTTTTTGTAATAAAATTTAAATATATTATAGTAGGTGTTTGACTTTTACTGTATTATTTGTTTTTTTCCTGCTTCTAAGATAGCAACCCCCCCTCTCAAAATGAGTACTTTTTTGGGGGCGGGGGGCGGGGAACAAGGGGAGGGACTTCCAGTGGCAAAGGTCAGGGTTTAGGGGGCAGGACTTCTGGTCCCAATGTGATAACCAGGGGGTATGGCAACTATCAAAGGGCTGCGCTACCTATGAGGTCCCGACGGCTTCCCAAAACTTGTTAAGCAGCCCTCCACCTAAAATAATTACCCATCCCTGCCTTAAACAGACTTAGACACCCAATAAGTGAAACAGAATCTACCCCTAGGCTCTTTTGCATTCAAAGGAATGATTTTATTTCCAGTGAGATGAAATTTAAAACTCCCTTCATCTTGAAATGCAGAAGAGTCAAGTGTGCTTCTGTTAGAACATAATTCTGCAAAGTTCACCCTCCCCAACCACTAGAGACTTCACAAGGTTGGTAACACATTTCCTATGAGATAATAACTATAATTATTATTGTTAACTCCTTTTCAAAACAATACTATTATTGTTACATTCCAGAGCACTAATTCTAATGTCCCTGATGAAGTCCATTAAGGGAGATCTTGCTCTTTTTTATAAATGATTCAGTTGCAAGGAAAGTGAGACCTTCCTTTCTTTGTGAGAGATACCAGACAGACAGGGACCTGCAGATCAGGATGGGAGTCCATTCTTTCATTTTACTTTGTAATCTTTAGCTTCTGTTATCAAGAGGATGGAGGAATACTTGGAAGAAAACATGAATGTGAACACTATTGTATGCAAGTCCCTGAACATGTGGGTCTGAACAGGGTTCTAGTGGTGGGTTTTACTAGGCAATCTCAGGCTAAGGTTTGTTTTCATTTACGTGAATGAAAAAAAACAAATCACCTCCCATGGCTTTCATGTGGCTTGCTTAGAACTGACAGCTCTGCAACCGGGATGATGTCTATCCATGCATGAGGGCAAGTTGACAGTGGGAACTTGTTGATTTTTATATCATTTGATATCTTCTGACTGTTTCTAGAAGATGTTACTGAGGGATTTGCTTGTACAAAAATAACTAGCATTTAACAATTAATTTTTGGCAGCCAGCTGGTGGCAAAATGGGAGAACGGTTTTATTTTGTGAGAATTTTTTCAAAGTATTCCCCCCACTCCCTAGCCCCACCCTCACATCCCCACAAAAAACCAAGTAGCAAATAAACATTCAAAATCTTTCAGGAATATTAAATGAATGTTCACAATTCCCTTAAACAACACTAATACTTGTGTGGGCACTACAATCTCTTAAAATCACAACCCCACCTTGTTTCTTTTAAAGTGGATAATTTATGGGGGAAAAAGGGATGCTTCCTGACAACATAACTCAGACAAAAGCCTCCATGACTTCAGTGAGCGTTTTCACCGCATAAACCATGAGGGGGGAAATATGTACTGCTTCTATATGATAATTTGAGTTCTGTGGATTGGTATTTTTTGAAAGGCTCCATTCTTTCACACATCCAGTTACACTGATTGAAGTATTTATAAATAAAAGAAGAGAACTTGCTGTGTGAGGTTCACTCCTGTGAAAATGTATGAGGTATTCCCCAAGTAAGATTTGAGTAGCACATGAGTGTTTCAGAGCTCTTGTGTTCACCCTCCAGACAGCTGTGAATTCCCCATGCATGTATGAGGCCAGATCCTCTACAGAGCTAATCCAGCACCCCAGGGTGCCATGAGATATTTCAAAAGGTGCTGTGGATGGTGAAGAGGTAAGCACAGGCTCATGTCTAACCCACTACTCCTCCTTTCAACCTTGTCTCTTCCTAGCCACTGTATGAAGATGCAAGGCAGGCTCCTCCTTGACTGGTCCATCCTCCTCCCTCCACTGCAATGCCCAACCCCTGCATGAGTAGGTAAAGGCATGCTGCTTCCTGCCCAGCCACTCCTCTGTCCAGTCCCCTACTGACTGGCCCCTATGCAATAGCAGAAGCATGGTGATAAACTAATTAATTTAAGAAATAGAGTGGTGCTCAATTCACAAAAGTTATGAAGGGGTGCCTGTAATCTAAAGCTTTGGAAGCACTGTTTCGGATCTTGTAAAAGAATGAGGGAGAAGAGGATGGGAAACTTTGAATGTGTCTCCATTATATTCAGTTGCATTTGTTTCTCCAGATGAACTCTTTGTGGTGAGCCCCTCCTTAAAGAACAAAACGCTGGTGGCGCAGTTCATTCTTCTGGGGTTTTCAGAGATCCGTGAGCTACAGCCCCTCTTCTTTGTATGGTTTTTGGTTTTGTATCTTGTCATCCTTGCTGGGAATGCCCTCCTCCTGCTCACCATCTTTGCTGACCAGAGCCTTCAAACCCCCATGTACTTTTTTCTTGGAAATCTATCTTTTCTTGAAATTTGCTATACAACCAATATAGCGCCCAAGACGTTAGCCAGTTTCCTTGTGGGGGAAAAGTCAATATCTTTCAGTGATTGCGTGACCCAGTTTTATATTTTTGGTTCCTTGGGTGGAACTGAGTGTCTACTCCCTTCTGTAATGTCTTATGACTGGTATTTGGCTATATGTGATCCACTCCACTATGCAGCTGCTATGAGCAACCACATGTGCACTTTCCTAGCAGGCCTGTCCTGGATCAGTGGCTTTGCAGTCACCTTGGTAACCACTCTGTTCATGTCAAACTTAAGCTTCTGTGGCTCTAATGAAATAGACCATTTCTTCTGTGATTTCTCACCACTCCTGAAGCTAGCTTGCTCTGATACTTACCTGTTTGAAATGGTCTCCTTCTTTCTCTCCCGCTCTAACACTGGTTCCATTTATGTTAACTAGTGTGTCCTATGTTTATATCCTGGCAGCCATCCTCAAACTCCCATCCACCACTGGCCTGCAAAAGGCCATTTCCACTTGTTCCTCGCACCTTATTGTAGTTACCGTTTTCTATGGGACACTGATTATAATGTATGTGGTACCAGCTGCCAACCATTCCCTGGATCTGAATACATTTTTTTCTGTCTTCTACACTATTGTGACCCCAATGGTCAATCCCCACATCTATAGTTTGAGGAACAGAGAAGTACAAGAAGCCTTGAAGAAGTTGTTGAGTGGAAAAAAATGGTTTTCCTTGAAAGAAAAAATTGGGAAAGTGTAGTTGCCCAAAGTGTCATTAAGCATTGTATTCTTAATTATTCACTGAATTCCATAAAGACAAGCATATAGCCGTAGGTTTTAACAAAGTTATGGATGACAATTCAGGAAAATCAGGCTGTGGTCTTTGGTAGCCATGGTAACTTACTGTGTATCACTGGAAAATTCACATTCATGTCTGTGTCCTCTACAGTTTCTGCCTATTCTGTTCTCCTGCTTTGATAGAACAGATATAAGCATCTAAGCTATACCAAGGGTTAACTTAGAAAATTAGACAAATGGACCAAACGAATAGATGCATCACTTTCTCAAATCCTAGATATGTTTCGTTAATTTGTGAAGTCAAGATATTGATCTAGAAATGCCATATATGAGAATTCCATTATTATTCCACACTCATGTTATTGTGAGCAAGCACCTACATTTTGCCATTGGATGTCAACCTCATTCTTTACCAATGATGTTCATCCTCAGCCTCTAGGACAAGCCTTAAGTATAGGAATGCTTTTATATCCTTGGAACTGTCTCCACATTGTGTTGTCTCCTGTGTGTTGTCTCAGCATCTACTTGGAAGTTAATATATTTAATAGCGTAGTATTATTATTACAAGGAACACTGAAATCTTCACGTGGCCTTCATTGACCCAACTTAAGGCCTTTGAACCAACCAACAGAGTGGCCCTATGGAAAATCCTGATGAAATTTAGGTGCTGGCCTAAATTGGTATCATAATCAGACATCTTCACAGTGACATGATAGCAACTGCCCTAAGCAATGGCTTAGAAATGGATCTTTTTGCTATTAGAACTGGAGTCAAGCAAAGTTGGTTAATTGCACTGATATTCTTCTCGATCTCTATCACAGGTAACTCTGTATTTTATTGCTGATAGACTTTCACTTGGAGTCAGCACCCACCACATGGATGAGAATCTCTTTAACATAAACTACTTACTTTCCAAATCTAAGATATCCAACACCTCCATTACTGATCTTTAATAGGCTGATGATTATATTGTGCGTGCGACCTCAATGGAAGAACTCCAGGTCACTCATGACTGCTTCTGTGAAGTATATGAAACATTTAAACTCACTGTCACTTCACAAAAACCAAGACGCTTTACCAACCCACCCCAAACATCAAGTTATTCCTCCTCATAGTAGAAAAAAAGGGCAACCCTTGGAGAATGTTGACTATCTCCCCTACCTGGGTAGCCACCTTTCTTATAAAATAAACACAGGCAACAATGTTTAACATTAGCTAAAATCTGACAGTTCTGCCTTTGGACACTTTTGAAAACATGATTTTGATGATCATGATATCAGGACCCTGGTAGACAAACTTCTTGTCTACCAGGTTGTATAGATGTGAAACTTGGAAGGCTGATTCAAAACACCTGGAACCCCAGAGTTGTTACTATTGGTGATGTCTTTGGAAAATCCTCCATATCAGTTGAAAGGACAAAGGAATGGAAACCAACCTTCTGTCTCAAGCAAACACCACCACCATGGAAGTCATGTTCCTATGGTACCTGATCCATGTCAAAGGTTCCTGACAGCCAGCTTTCAAAACATGCCCTATACTTTCATCTCACTGATCTAGAGGTGGTCAAAAGAAAACCTTCAAGATCACCTTCAAAACCAACTTAAAGAAATACAATATTAACACCAATACCTAGGAGACTCAAGCACTGAATCACCCCCAAAGCATCAATAATGAGGCATTGGTTGTTTAAGAAAACTCACTTTATTATGGAGACAGATAGATGAGAGATAAAGGTAAGGGGCTGTGACCTGACATCACCAGGATCTAGTCCTTCCTCTCAGAAATATTTGCCACATCTGCAGTCAAATGTGGGGGTCTCAGATCCACCCCTCAGTCATCCACAGATTCATCATTGACTTCCTTATTTACTGGAAGACTGTCATCCTAGTATCCAGGACCTGCCAATGCCAATGTTAGAGTGATTGCAAACCTAGGATCGGTTTTGCTTTTTGTCCTTTAATTGCATCTTCATTGTAAATGTCTCTCTAAAGGACTGTCTGTGTGTGTGTGTGTGTGTGTGTGTGTGTGAAACAAAGTGGGATTGATGATAGTTTTTACTGGCCCAACAAGGAGATCTCTTAGACAAGCTTTTGGATATGAATTATCCTTCCTAAGCTTCACTAAGATTTCTCCCAATATAGTGGTCCAGTGAAAGATAGCACTAAAAACCCCTTATGTCTCCAATATTTTCTGAAACATCAGGGCTTCAATACCACACCAACTTTGCTACTACAGGTATGTGGGCCATCATGTGCATATATTGGCCTCATATGTGTCTGTATGTGTGCCTCTGCATCTATATATGTGTATATACATGAGCATAAGCCTGAGTGCGCACATGTTGGTTTAGTGTCTAAATCTGTATGTATTTTTTTCTAGAACGTGTACATACATGTGTAGCTTTAACTGCATGTGACTTTGGATGTGCATGTGTGCTGACCAGTGTTTATCTGTCTCCTTTTCAGTGCCCATATATATTTGCCTCTGTGCACCCATTTTTCTGTTCTGCCTTTCACTGGGTGCATGTGCACATGGGCATGTGTTCCTACTTTGCCTATGTGCTTTTTTGTAAGTTTCTATGTGTGTATAAATTCATGTGTGTGTGTGCTAGCAGTGCCTGGGCCTGTGTGCTGCAGGCATACACATCTAACTGTGCTTGTACATTTACCTACGTGTCTCTTCATGTTTCTATGGCTACTTCCATGTGTTTATGTATGGATGTTCATTTGCATGTGTGTGTGTGTATCTGCACACACATGTTTGTGTGTGTGTGTAAGGAAAGGTCACTTAGTTAATAGTTGTGTGTCAGTAAGCAAGTGAATGTGATTGCTCTGTATCTGTGAACTGTGACCCCCCTGAAGCATGTAGGGTTCAAATAACGCTCCCCCACATTTAAAAGAATTTAAAAAAATGACCATGAAGTTTAAATAACCACAACCCAATCCCAACATTTAAGATCACAAAAAAATACATCTGGTTGACATGGCTCTTTTTTCATTACATTTTTTATTTAATTTTTGCCACATACCCACATACAATGTTTTGCTCAGCCCAAGTTATGCCCTGCCCCTGCCTCTCCGCTCCCTCCATTTTTTGGCATTAGTCACTGGACAGAAGAATCCATTATTGATCTAGCACAAGAACCTGTGCCATTTGTGTAAAGACTAAGGACCTTGTTACCCAGCAATTTAGGCAGTTTCTGGAGCTCTTAACTCTGGATTGGCTGCACATTAACACCTTTGAAGTGCCTTAAAGCACTCGCTATTCATTTTAAATTTATGGTACTGCAGGGCAGGATTAGCTCTAGTCTGCTTAATCTTATTCCTGTTTCATTAATGTGTGGTCACTCCAGACAGCTATTCCATTCAGGGTGAAGTGGCCCCACTTGAGTCAGGGTAGGAATTCTGGGACACAGTGGGGCCAGGCACAGTGCCTCTGCCCCTCTGGTCCTGCTGGGCAGAGCCAGCACCACAGCGCTGGAGTGCCCAGTGGCTGTGGTGCTTCCCGGACTGGCTTGCTGCTCCAAGTGCCCAAGCTGCACTTAAGCCATGGTGCTTGCAGGGGGCAGCAAGCTGCTACTCACCCCTCCCACTGACCCAGAGTTGAACCTGCACCTAGCTCTGCTCTCTACTGCATCACATCTTCTGCCCTGTGCCTGCGCCCCTAGGACTTGAACTGTGACAGGCCCCTACCTGGTTTACCTTGGTGTGGCAGCCCAGGTGGCCAGGTCATGACCAGCACAGCTGGCACTCCACAGCCAGAGGGCACATCTCCGGCTGGCACAGGGCCCAGGGGCTGGGAAGCGGGGAGGTCCAGGCAGAGGGGGCCCAGTGGCTGCAATGCTGGGAGCTCAGTGCAGAGTGTCTGTACTGCCATCAGGAGCAACCTGCTGCTTTCCCTGCCAGCCAGTGCCCCAGGGAAACAGCTCAGGCCCAGTTTAGCCAGGGAGAGGTTAAACAGAGGGCTCACACACCCCAGCCAGGAGGCCTGCAGGGAAAGGCTGGACGTAGCTCTGGCAGCCGGTTTGGGGCCATGACTATGTGCTTGGGGCCACATCCACACAGGGCCAGATTAACCTTTAGTGGGCTCTGGGCTGGTCGAGATGCCCCTCCCCACCCCAGTGCTGCCACCCACCTCAGAGCCAGCAGCTGTCATGGCAGAAAGGCCAGTGGAAGGGAAGGGAAGGGAAGGGAAGGGAGGTGGATGGGGCCATTTGTGCCACCACCAGAGGAGGGAAGGAACCTACCCCCCACCACCTCCGCAGCTCAGGGCCCTAGGCATATACCTAGATTGGCTATGCATTAATCTGGTCCTGCATCCACATGCCATGAATGAGCCAGCCTACAGAAGGTCAAAGCCTGGAGGTAACACTGAGCTTCTAGACCCCTCTCTCTGGTGGCCTGGCATGCCTATAATTTCAGTTGCCATTGCAGTGGAAGGAACACCTGAAGCCTTGAAGGTTAGATGGGGTTGAGAGAGGGTTGTCCAACAGGTCCTGAGAGCATCTGACAAAGGTGAGCCCTAGAGGGATGGCTCATGATGCCCAAATCCTCCCACAGTGCAGCCACATGCCAGAAGTGTGCCAATGGGGGATAACTGTCATGTTTGGCTAAGAGCAAACCCAGCAGGAAAGATGCTGGGATCCTGGGGCACCTGCCCAACTAGCTGTCTGGAAAGGCCCAGGGAAAAAGAGCCAAGTAGCCCAAAGGGGATGAAGGTTGGGGAAGCTGACCTTTAATCCCCAGTGTTTGAGATCAAGCCTTTCAGCACAGGGGCAACAGTGCTCTGTCCATTGCTCAGACTGAACTATGTTGAGGTAAGTTGTTTTGTGTTAGTATTTTGTCTCAAAATGGCAGAACCCTGTGGAGATTCCTATGACACCTGTGCTTCATCCAGCCATCATGCCAAACAGCCTGCGCTATGTCAAGACATGGCCCGGATCTATAGTAACACCTGAGGGGAAAGCGGTAAGGTGTAGGCAAGAAGATGCACCAAGGAGAGAGTAAGAACCTCTGAGTAACACTCCAAAGTACCAGTAACACCAAAGTCATGGTAGGTGCTAGGCGTAGGGGTGGTTCCCTCCTACGTGGCAGGGCAAGGGTCTGTCACATGAACACATGCCCTGAGAGGGCCAGGTGGCTGAACCAGGGTGGAGCTTGGCAGCTGCACCTTGGCATCCTGAGGCCAGGTCCTGCTGACCCCATGCTCTGCTGGGCTGTGCAGGGTCTGGCCACCACAGCTCCTGCTGTGTGACTTGCCCAGTAGTGGCCACAACTGGAAAACACCTAAAGCCCCTGTACCCCACCATAGCAGCTGGACAGATCCAGGCACAGAGCACAGGGCTCAGAGCTGCCCATTTCGGTTGGGCCTACACAGAGTGGATGAGGAGGCTGTGCCACTCAGCCACCTCCCAAGCCCAGCAGGGACTGGAAGCCCTGTCCATGAACAATGGGCAACTGGTGCCTCCTGGCTCTGGGTGGGCACCATCTACCAATCACCAATGGGGGGGGTCCCCCCAGCGGCCGATTGCCCTGCCCTGCTCCAGGTGCCTGACCCCACTAGGACATGTGTCTGGGTTCTGGGGGCTCAGTTATTTTTTTTTTCCTGGAGCTCACCCCTTTGCACTGCTGCTGGCCAGCTGGGCACTGCCTGATCTCCAAGGGCCCTAATCCTTTTAAAATCTTGGTGCCCAGCTGGCTGGCAGCCTGGGCAGGGCAGCATGTTTGGGTGATGGGGAGGGGTAAGGCTCCAGAGGGAAAAAAGGATCAGGCCCCTTGGAGGTCAAGCAGTGAGCCAGTCTGGTGACAGCCAGAGCTACCATGGCTTCTTAGTGCCCCAGGGCTGCAGCACTTGCTCTGCCTGGCAGAAACAGCAGGTTGGTGTTGCCCCTGCTCACCAAGCCTCTAGTGGCAAATCACAGCTGTGCAAGTGAAGGACAGCCAGAGGTGGTTTTTCACCTTATGGAGTGACTGCACCACTAAACTGAAGAACACTAAGCCAATTAATATTTGTTACATAAGCTGTAACAAGGCCTTAAATAGTGCTTTCAGGGAAGTTACTAGGGTTCTGTGAAATGGCGCCATTCTGCTTTGAGTCCCATGTCAGTGTTTCGATGGAACAGCGTTTTGTTTTGAGTTTCATTTTGTTTTGAAACCACTCTTCCATTTCATTTAGTTGAAATTGTTTAGCTGTTTCAACATTTCGCCCATAGGCTGTAATGGGGAAGCACAAAACTGCCTGTAACTTTGCCATTTCTTGCCTGCTTCAGATGAAACTTATAGCCCCTTCTGAGGGCATGAAGCCTGCCATGTTTCAAGGAGATAGGTGCAGAGGTTTCTGGGAAACTGCACCTCAGGGTGTTGACAAGCAAAAATGTCATTTGCTGGCAGCACAGCCTCCTGTGATCTGGCAGGCAGATCCAGGGGCTCACAAGCCCAGGAGGGCTGCGAGGCTGCTCTGGACTCCAGAAGCAGCACCAGTCTTCCAGGCGCTGGATGCGGGCTGCGCCCAGCCCTGGTCCCAGGCAGCAGAAACAGCCTCCTGTGATCTGGCAGGTAAATCGTGGCCCGCACCCCCGGGAGCAGTCCAGCTAGAGCCCCCGCAGCCCTCCCAGGGGTACGGGTGAGGCCCCAATCTGCCTGCCAGATCACAGGATGTTGCTGCCACTCGCCGCCCCACAAAACAC
>NW_005843642.1:13065-15767 GCF_000455745.1 Alligator sinensis | reverse complement strand
ACACACACACACCCACTTAAACCAATGGCAGGAGTAGTATATAGGCTCACCACCCTTCAATGCAAATGTGACAGGTGCATGGGACCGGAAGTCCCACCCCCTTAGCCCCACCCCCTTTCCCCTTGTATGGTGCTTGAGGTCACCAGCCCATCCCCTGACCCCAGTCAGGTGGTGCATGATGTCACCAGCCCCGCCCCCTGACCCAAGTCACATGTGCATGACATCAGCAACTCTACCCCCACCCCTAGTCATGTGGATCTGTGTCGTGGTACAGACACCGGTCTTGCAAGCTGTCTAAGAGCTCGTACAACTCTAAGCATGCATAAGCGGTGGTGAAACAGGCTATAAAGATGTGTGTATTACCAGAGACCATGTAACGCTCTTGGGCGTGTTTCCAAGTCACGCAGGCTGCCTCATCATCAATAAAATCACAAGATGAAATTTCACAGGCGGGAGAAAAGAGGTAGCCAAAGAGTTCGTCGGGGTCTCTAACGATGCTGGTGTTGAGCAAGTTGGTTCTCTGACCGAATTTACCCCACAAAGAATTTAGAAACAATTTTGCTATTTGGCACTTTGCAGGGTTGGGTTTGATATGCTCTGGGTTTGACATCACACCTTCTTTTTGCAAGAAATTGGCCACGTATTGCTCTTGTTTTTCTTGGTCGGTACACCAGGCGGGTTAGCTCAAGGCTTCCTGCTTCTGTCAGAGGTGCATTTTTATGTACCATGAAAAAAGGGTGCTAGACCTCTTGGCAAAATGCCAGACTTCATAGATTTGAGCTACTCTGTACTCCTTGGCGATAACTTTATTCAATTCTGGTGTGCACCACGTGCCCAGGAGGGCCCTCTCTTCATCAGTGTGGTCACACTTTTGGTGTCTTGTTTCCACGCAGGGGTGGCACAGCATGAACATAAGTTTCCCGTTCATCTTGGTGGGTAGCATGGGGAAAAAAAGGTTTTGCGATGGGTAGTTTCACCCTGGCTGTTCCAAAATAGCTCTACAGGGGTTGGAAATTGTCCTGTATGATTTCAGGGTGTCCGGTTGAGTATTCCTTCATTTTGTTTATAAAGGGGTAAAGACTGCTAAAATTGTCATAGTGTATTTGTTCACCGGGTTTAATTTGGTAATATAGACAGGTGGCATTAGTCCTCCCCACAAAAAGAGCATCCCTAGGCACCAGTGGAGAAGGCAGAGGGGTTCTGCTTAAAAAATCTGCCAGCTCCCCATCCATTTCTGACAGAGCCCTCCACTCGTGCTCCAAAATGCTCCTAACGGTAAACCCCTCTCTCTTGAGATAATTGGTCCTGGAGTTCACCATCTACTTCCACTCGGTCTACCCGACACGTCATTTTCATAATCTCATCCCTGTAGAGGCAGCAGGCCTCTTTCAAAATTTTTTTCATCTAGGTGCATCCTGTGTTTTAAATAAACTCCACCAATTTTTTTCCTTGCGCATCACTATGTGAATGTTAACCTGTTCAAGGTCATCAAATAAAGGTACTCGATGGAGCATAACCTTTTGATATATAGATATGCTTAATTTCCTATGCAGTTCTTTGGCACCATCTAGCAGTTCAACATCTCTGGCCCCTCAAGTTTTGTAACAGCCAATAGACTGCCTGCAAAGCACAGGTTAATATCATAGGTATTCAAATCAATTAAATACTTCCTCTTTTTAGCAATGATCTGGGAATAGGGGATAGAGCTTATAACTCTATGGCTCCCACCTCCCCCGCCTCTCAAAATGACCACACCCAGCCAAAATATCGAATCGAGCAAGATTTCTCTCTGTCTTTGTAACAGATTACTGAACCACTCTAAAAACAGCTGTGGGGTCATCTGGTTTAAATTAATAGCTTGAGAGTATGAAGTTTGCCATGCTATCTGCCTGAATACGTAACTGGGCATAGTCACTGCCTGTGAATCTCTGGTGGAGTTCTGCTACAATTTTTTCCACCCCTCGGGTTATGGCTTCATATGCCATGTGTAATGGCACACGCTCCAGATTCACAAAACAGAACTCCTCAGTGTACCTCGTCCCCCCACACCTGGCTACAGACCACTCTTGCCTTCTCATCCGCACCATATGTACATCTGGTAAAACATCCTCTGCTGACTCAGGAGACCAGGGGGCGCTTGAGGGGTCCTCAAAACTGTCTCCCACACCAGATTTGTTATCCCAACCCTCTGACCCTTCAGGTCTTGGTGGTGGGGGAGGCCTGGGAACATTTGAGGGGACCTCTAAAGGGCTTCCTAAATCATAGCCACCATCTCCCCTCTCTGGCTCTGGGGGTCTTGGTGAAAGGTCATGTCTGGGTGGCTGGGGTACATTTGAGGAACCCTCTAAGGGGCTTCCTAAATCATATTCTCCACCCCCTCTCTCTGGCCCCGGGTGCCCTGGTGAAGGGTCAGGACCGGAAGGAGAAGTGTTTGAGGGATCCCTAGGGGATCTCTTTTTTTTCCCCTCAACCAGTGTTTAGTCTTCCCCATGCTCGTCTTTAACCAGGCCCTTACTTTTCACCCTGCAAGCCACTTGCAGGAGTAAGAATGGGTGGCGAACCAGCGTTTACCATGACTCCCCCTCTTATGGTACAGGCCGTGACTGCTGTTCAAATTACACAGACTACCTCCTCTCTGAGTAAAATTTACCCTTTTACTCTGGTAGTAATCATGATCTTTCAAAGCGCTCTGCACACTCTTT
>NW_005843642.1:12445-13038 GCF_000455745.1 Alligator sinensis | reverse complement strand
AGCCCCCTGCCAGTAGCACCCCAAATCCCCCTCTTTTTTTTTCCACAATAATCATGATCTTTCAAAAAAGGAGAAAGACTCAACTCTTTCTCTAAATTGTGTGAGCATTCAGTCTTGGGTTTCTTATTCACAGGGTCCAGATCACCTGTTTTGGGGTGTGAATCCTTGTCTGTTTACATATGGTTTTCTCAGAGGTATGTGGCTTGTTTTCCTCTGAGAAATCAGACCCTTCTTGGTCTTCTGATCCTTAGGTGTTATGATCTGCAGGCTGAGCATTTCTGAGGTTTTTTGCTTGTGCTTTTAGAGGTCTGTGCCCAGGCCCACGCTCTTCTCTGGGGGTGGTGCGTGTGATCACTTAGGAAATATAAAATGTACATCGCAGCATTGAGAATTCACTTGCCTCACACACTACAAATTTAAAATTTGCTTAACCCCATGTGGGGTTCCCCAGGGCTCAGTCCTCAGGCCTGCACTATTCAGCATCTTCATCAGTGACTTGGGCGTGGGGGTTAAAGCACCCTGTTCAAGTTCGCAGATGACACTAAGATGTGGGGGGGAGTGGGTACGCTAGTAGGAAGGAACAGGCTGCAAGC
>NW_005843642.1:10078-11756 GCF_000455745.1 Alligator sinensis | reverse complement strand
TGACTACACGGTCGGGTGGGTGGCGAATGGGCTAGAGGGTCGTACCCAGAGAGTTGTAGTGGATGGGTCGGTGTGCCCGCCTCTGTTTGATTAGGCTCTCCTGAGCAGCCTTATCCCAGCCTATGGACCGCGCCTGTCCTGGGCTCACGGTTGGACCCCACAGGCTATCCCTGCTGACGTCAGGGGGTCCCCTTAACTCGCCTGCCATGACTTGGAATGTTACTTCAGTGGAGGGGTTCCCCTTCAGGGCAGTCTCCAGGGTCCTCACGCCTCCTGGCGGGCACTCACGGGGCTCCGGCCTCCCCTACACCCCGGCCACTCGCCACCTTGAGTTGCCGATCTTCGGGCCCCTTAGGCGTTCTCAGCTTTCCCCAATCCCTACCCACGGCTTGCCAGCTATGTGCCTGAGTCTTCGGGCCTTAGTGTATGGTCCTCGAAGTCCTCAGACCTGGTCCCTCCAATCCAACTTCCTACTGCCCCATACCAATCACCCTGTGACGTGACGTGCCAATCCCACCACCGTGACAACTGATGCACCAAGCTACTGGTCCAGGAGGCCACAAAGGGTGCCTCTGGTCTATGGGCCTCGTGGATTCCACAGCCCTGGCGGCTCACCCCACTCGGGTATTAAGTCCCAGCCTTTTCCTAGGGCTGCAGTGGGCCATGTAGGTCACCTGTCCAGTCCCTCCTTGGGTCTTTGGCCGCCCTCCGGTGTGACCCAATGGGGCTCCATTGGCCACGCCCCCAGTTACCTCCTCTCCCAAGCTTTGATGCTGGTTCCCTCTTTGCTCCCAGCGCCAGTGTGCCCTGACACTGCTCTCTCCCCACGTCTGCTACTGGCCTCTCCGCCGGTGCTGCTGTTGGTTTTGCTGTGGGTGCTGCCACTGAAGCCTCCGCCGGCGTTGCCACTGACCTCCCTCTCGGCTTTGTCTCGACCCCTGCTGCCGACATCTCCGCTGGCTCCTCCACCAGTGTAACTCCTGGCTTTCCTGCTGGCTCTGTTGTCGGCGTTGTTGCCAACTCTGTTGGCTCCACTGTCGGAACCTCTCCAGACTCCACCCCCACCTCTCCACATTTCCAGACACAGCAGCTGATCCCCTCCGGGTGAGGGCTCTCCCCTCAAGTCTCTGCTCATCTGCCGCCCTGCCGCATCCTTGGGGCAGCTTTTTATCTCCACCGGGCGGTGTCTCCCACCCACGCTGCTTGGCCACAGCTGAATATACATTTGGCTAATCATCCACGATGGCAGTTTCGCCGCGCGCATGTCCTCCGGCTCTTTGGGCTCTGCGGGAGGTAAGTGGGGCTCTCCTTTGGCCTGGGTCCCTCCTGCAACACCAGCTCCCCTGGGACATCCTTGGGGCAGCTTTTTATCTCCACCGGGCGGTGTCTCCCACCCACGCTGCTTGGCCACAGCTGAATATACATTTGGCTAATCATCCACGATGGCAGTTTCGCCGCGCGCATGTCCTCCGGCTCTTTGGGCTCTGCGGGAGGTAAGTGGGGCTCTCCTTTGGCCTGGGTCCCTCCTGCAACACCAGCTCCCCTGGGACAGTCGGTATCGACCTGGAAGGGTGTGGGCAGTGGGGTCCTGCAGGGCTTGGTCCTTGGACCAATTCTCTTCAATGTCTTCATCAGCGACTTGGACGAGGGAGTGAAGTGTACTCTGTCCAAGTTTGCG
>NW_005843642.1:0-9497 GCF_000455745.1 Alligator sinensis | reverse complement strand
ACTCTTTCCTACCTGTGCAGGGGGTCGGATTCGATGATCTATTGAGGTCCCTTCCGACCCTAACATCTATGAATCTATGAATCTATAAGCTAGCAGAGGGTAGTTTCAAGCTAGACATTAGGAAGAGCTATTTCACTGTCAGGGCGGCTAGGACCTGGAACCAACATCCAAAAGATGTGGTGGTGGCTCCTACCCTGGGGGTCTTTAAAAGGAGGCTAGATGAACATTTGGTCAGGGTCGTTTGACCCCAGTACTCTTTCCTGCCATGGCAGGGGGTCGGACTAGATGATCTGCTCAGGTCCCTTCTGACCCTACCAACTATAAAACTATGAAACTACACACAGCTTCTCCTCCCACAGGAAACACAAAGTTTCAGAAGCTGATTTCAGAAAAAAATTACCTTTTACTACTGGATAAAAACATGACCGTATGTGCTTGTTCTGCTTTTCTATTTTAGAAGAAGAGGTTCTGTTTGAAAACAAACAGTTACAACCAGTTGTTATAACTTAGTGTGATTGTAGTAACACAGCCACAAATAACCCACCATTTTAAAATAATTTTTACCTTGCTGTGGTAAAATTGGATGGGGTTTCCCCACCTGATAAGCTCTCTGTAATATAAATGAAATGGTACAATAAGTAAGTCTCTGTAATAAAAAATTAAGTAATAGATTAAGGAAAATAGTGTATGTATGTAAAGTAAAATATAACTCTTTTAAAATAGTCACCGCTAAAAGACAACTCTACCCCTTTAGTCTTAAAATATGTGGAGATCTGGCTCTCTTTTTTTTTCATCTGGTTTATCTTTATGATGCACACCTGCCACCCCATACTATACACAATCTGTGTGAATATATTTTTTAAATTCAGTCTTTATTTCCATCAAAAACTTTTACAATATTTACCAGTTTATTTTGTTACCTGTTCTCCTAAGAAGGGTTTTTTAATTCATTTCTAGTGACCATTAATTCTCATTGGTTTTATCTTAAAGAAAACAAACCTCTATGTATGTAATTAGAGATCCAAGACACTAAAGCAAATACTAATCTACATTAGATAGCTCTGAACACAATGGTCATTTTTTTTTTTTTTTTTTGTGGTCTGGTTTATCTTTATAACATACACCCCCACCACCTCCATACCATACAAAAGCTGTGAGAATATATATTTTTAAATTCAGTCTTTATTCCCATTAAAACTTTTACAATATTTACTAGTTTATTTTGTTACCTCTTCTCCTAAGAAGGGTTTTTAAAATAATTTTAGTGACCATTAAGTCTCATTGGTTTTATCTTTAAAAAAACCCTCTATATATGTTAATCTACATTAGATGTAGAAAACTGTTGATGTGCTTTACAACCACACATCCCCCAGCCTCCCACCAAGATCAGCAAAAGATTTATATCTTTTATAAATAGATAACAGCCTGAATTATTTGATTTACATCTTCATCTAACCAGGTAACACATATGTGGGCTTCTTGACCCCCTAGGTCAAATGTGCACCCCCAGCATAGGTCAAAAAGTCTCTCTCTCAAGCAGTATTTCTTTATGCCATAAAAGGAAATGTGAACAAGAGACTTCATGAAGACTTTACGTTCACGAGTTGTACAGCACCTGTTGATTCAATGCTGAGTTGTCCTCTGAACTCTTCAGCGTCATCCAGTCTTTGTTCTCTGCAGAAGCATACGCTTCCTTCCTGTGTATGGGTGAGTAGGTTTTCTGGAGTCATTAAAAAGGTTTCATCTAACTGCAAAGGAGTTCAAATAAAGGACTTAGTTAGCTGCTGTTTAATCAGTCCTTAGCTACTTCCAAACACACATGTGCCATGAAGTGAACCCACGCCACTACGGGTCAAAAAGTCTCTTCCTCAAGCAGTATTTCTTTATGCCATGAAAGGAAATGTGAACAAGAGACTCCATGAAAACTTTACGTTTATGACTTGTAACTGGATCTGTTGATTCTGAACTCTTCAGCCTCATCCAGTCTTTGTTTTCTGCAGAAGCATACATTTCCTTCTTGTGTACTGGTAAGTAAGTTTTCTGGTGTCATTAAAAAGGCTTCATCTAGCTGCAAAGGAATTCAAATAAAGGACTTAGTTAGCTGCTGTTTAATCAGTCCTTAGCTACTTCCAAACACACATGTGCCATGAAGTGAACCCACGCCACTACGCTCAAAACCCAAGTGCCCCCACAACCATGCTCCAAGTCTCTTACCGGTCTCTCCTCTGCGATGACCTCTACTTTGCATGCAGCCTCTGGGGAAGCAGATAGACCTGGTGGGGCTTGCAGCCTAAATCCCATCTACATCTACTCATTCCAATTGGTTCAGCATCATTCTTGGGAGGTCTGAGGCCTCTGAAACCCCCTCCAATTGGTTGGGGGTGGTGGGGTGGGTTGTTAGAGGAGTCTTACCACCACCCTGCCACCCCACAGGCCACGCCTGTGCTCTGGCATTGGCTAGTACAGTCTGGGACCTGCTAGGTCATAACTGTACCACGTGATATAGGGTGGTTCTTGCAGCATGAGGGGTTGGTCTTTGGGGGTCTGCATGGGCTATCCTTCTGATGTCATGGACCATATGGTGGTGGTGTCACACACCACATGACTGGGGGTGGGGGCGGAGTTGGTGATGTCACGCACCACATGACTGGGGTCAGGGAGCAGGGCTGATGATGTCATGCACCATACAAGGGCTAAGGGGATGGGACTTCTGGTCCCGCCCACCTGTCACATTTGCACTGAAGGGCGGTGAGCCTACGTACTACTGGCAGGCTCAGAAGGTTCGTTAAGGGTAAACAGACATGGAGTATGTACTGCATTCTGGGTGTGTCTACAGATGCCAATTTAAGGTGTATTAGACTTTAAGGCACATTAAGGGCACAAATCTACACGTGCATACCCTTAATCTGCCTTAAACAAGGGAATTTTAAGCTAGTCTCACATAAATTTGATACCTGCTTTTGCAGGTATCAAATTTAGGTGTGAATAGCTCAAGCACCTTAATGAACAAGTAGATGCACTAAGGCGCATTAACATTGTGCATGTTGACTGACTTGGGACCAACTTTAGTCCCCAAGATGGTCCGCACACCACGTTAATGTGCTTTAGCACGTGCACATGTAGACACATGCCTAAATCACCTTAAGGCACATTAGGCTAATGCATATTAAGCTTAGGCATGTGCAAAAACACATGTAGACATGCCCCTTAATGCCTAAAAGAATCTCCTTGGGTTAGTTCTGAAGCACATTATCTGGTGTGTGTGTGTGTGTGTGTGTGTGTGTGTGTGTGTGTGTGTGTGCGTGCGTGCGTGCGTGCATGCATGCATGCATGATCAATGTGTTCCACCATTCTCTGTACCTACTACTATCTGATTATCCACTTGTTTTCCCATTTTACTGTCAATCTGTTCATCCACCTAAATGTCCATCTATCTGTCACTACTGTCCCTAATTCCTCTGGAAAGTGGGGTGCAGTGGGCAGGGGTGTTGATTGGATACTTTTCACAGTCCAGGGAAATAAATTTAATAAATAAAATTTGTGATTTTTTTTTTTTTGACAAGGTTATTTTTCCTGATTCTGTGAGCAGCTAATGTTACAAACAAAGATCGTGGGAATTATAGTTGATAATGAATTTAACATATGACTGTGTTAATATGCTATGGACAGAAGTGGTAAGAGGACAGAGTTTGCCAGGAGCTAGAGTCCCTAGTGACTCATTAAAGATGTGACAAAGGTCCATAATGTGCTGGACCTTCAGGGTGCAGCTGATTTGACATGTCTGATACAAGACTTGGGGGGACAGATGCTGAACAGGCAAAAAAGGATCCTGCTCAGTTTCATCTGACACAATTTAATTTCACTGCTTACTTAAGATAAAAAATATTTCAACATTCAAAATGAAACAAAAGAAAAAAAAAGGGAAGAAGAAAGAAATTCATTTAATCATGTTCTTGTTAAAAGCATCTCCTTAACTATGCAGCTACTAAAAATAACTCTCTCCAATTATGCAGAATGTGCCTGTCACTCTTCAGAGAATTGCAGGAGGCCACACAACCATTAGATCATCAGGAGCTTTAATGAACACTCCTAGGAATGTTGCCCTGGACTAATTAAACTCACAGTCTGCTCAAGGAAATTAAGGGTGGCAGCAGAAACAACATTACATTTTATGTTAATGAGCCCCACAGATGGTTGTTAGAGTGGATTCTGAGCAAGGAAATACAGCCCCATTGAGCCTGATTAGAAAAGAAAGCCAGAGACATTTATTAAAGCTGTATGAAGGAGAGAAATGGCCTGCTCCTATGGCAAATAGCCACTGTTGCGTGAAGTGAGAGGGGTCAAGTGGTTATCCCAGGCCCCAGAGAAAGAAGATCCCGTCATTCATAAATTCCAGCCATGGGAAGCTGTGCACAGGATACAGTGAGGCTTACAATGGAACACAGCCTAGGTCCCAGGAGGCTGGCACAGGCAGCCAGGCTCAGATGTCCTGATAGAAAGGCACTGCTAGGTTCGTAGGCCTCAGGGACAGAGAAGTCCACTGTACTTTAACTATGTCAAGCAACCCTGGCTTGCCTGTGACACACACTTCTACCCTATCCTAAACCACAGCCCTTTCCCCTGCATCCTGAAATCTATCTCTGTGCATGCACACATAAACACTGATTCACCTTAGTCTGGCAGCACCTTTCCTTTTCACATGCAAAACACTGGTAATGTATCTCACTGAGCTACAGCCTTTCCTCCCTCCTGCCACAGCCCTGGGCTTACTGACCTCCTTTCCTGCCCTGATCCTCACTATTCCAGCTCTGGTCTCAAAGGCATAGGTCTGCTGATGCATCTGAGTCCTGACCTGCAGCCACCCCTCCCATCTATTCCACTCCTGTGTTGGCTACAAATGTCCAACTCAGGATCCTTAAAATTCTGGTTTATTAGGTGGATTGAAACACTGTAATGAAGTTAAATCATAAACCTTGGGGCTGGTCCCCCCCGCTCCCCCATACAGTAGCGAGCTACAAGAGTCAGGTATATCTATCCCACAGGCGCTGGAGTCTGCTGTCGATGGCCAGTCAAGGCTTCTTTCAGCATGGTGTTATCCTCCAGAAGGGGGTCGCCGGCTGGTCCTTCTGGCTGGACAGGTCGGGTGCTGGTCAAGTTGGAGATCAAGAGGGCACCGCTGAGGGTCACTTTTCACTGCTTTTTATCTGTCCTGGGCAGACTTTGGTGACTCCCCAGTTTTCAGGTTTGCCCAATCCAGGGGTCATTGACCCTCATGGGACTTCCCCCTCGGTGGTTACTGGATGGCATCTGTCAGCCCCAGGGGTCGTCCGCATGTACGTGCAGGTTTGGGAGTGTGTTGATGAATTTTGAATAGGGCTCTGGGAGCAGTCGATCTGGAGATATTCGTTCCAAAAGTTGGTCCCCAGCATTGATTAACTCAGACCAGGGTTTCTAGCCCTTAATCAGTGATGTTTAAAGAATTCCTGGTTGATACATTGTCTCCTATTGATTTCTTCCGTTGGTTGATCTGCGGTTTTCCTAGGTGTTAATTGCTGCCTGCTACTGTGTTACGCATTCAATCACTGATTCATTCACTCTTTCAGGGGCCCGCCTGATACAGGGAAGTGGCAGTTTAATTCTTGCCCTTGTTAACATTGTTACAGTGTATAACTTACTTCTGAAACTAAGCACATTTCGTTAAAAGGTGAGGAGTATAAAATATAAGCTACAAGAGTAATGCCATGGCACACAAATAATAAAAATACCAAAATACAAGGGGAGATACAAAATACACACATACAAACTTTAAAACACAATTCCTTATCTTATACTGAAAGAAAGAGGAAGGAAGAAAAGGCAGAAGAAGAGAAACATATCCAAAGAGGGGAGAGCAAATGCAGGCAAGAGGAAAAGGGGGCTTTCTGCTACACCTGGTCTTCCCCATCCATTCCCAGTCCTGCCAATGCCCATCAGTATGAGCTTGGAGCTTCCTGCTTAGTCTTCAGTCATGCTCACAGTTCTGCTAGGACCCTTCAATCCTTATCCATTATTATCCAGGCTCCCCCCTCCGCACAGATTTGATGGTGCCCTTTGATTGTGACCCACAATATCATGCTTCCACAGCCTTGGGATCTCTCTCCCTATAGCTTTTCTGATGATCTGCAGGCTCCTGCCTCCCTTCACAAGTCTGGTACTGCTCTTCAGTCTCTATTTTCCATGCCCTACTGGTATTGACATATTTTTAAATAATAACTTAGAACACATTGTATGGGAACAAAAGGAGTCAATTTAACTACCAGAGCACCCATTGAATTTTTTTCTGACTTTTGGCACATCAGGCGAAATTCAGTGTCAGGTACCTAAGGTGCAGGTAGCAAAAATCTACCTTAATCCAAGTCTCCTCACTGACAGATATGGTATCCAACTGTATTTTCCAAACTTTCTCTGAGAGTGAGAAAAGCCTGCAAGACTGTAAAAGGGAGAAGAAATTTGGATATCTAGTTTCTATTATTTCAGATGGAGTGAGAGGCCTAACTGAATAAAGTGCTATTACAAGTCTCATGGGGCATTTGTAGACAACATGGCATTTAGTCCTTGTTAATTAACTGCACCTTTAAAATTTTAACCCGGGTTAATGTGGTGCAACACATTTGTGTTTCAATGGCGTGCTCTTTCGAGTGGTGGAAGTCCCATGTGTCATTCACTGCACATTCCAGTGGGGGGCAAATACCAATCTATCCCCCACCCCCCCAGCCTCCATAATGTCTTTTCTAATGAATTACAGCAGGAAGTGTATATATGAACCAGCCTCCACAGTCCCTGCCCCCTTCCCTCACCAGGAGTCTCCTGCTAAGTGCTCCACCACCCTGCAGCTGGGCACATTTACCCCCAAACCCTGTCACTTGCACCCGCCTAGGGTCAAGCTGATCTCCCAGTGTGCAAAGTTCACCCTGGTAAGCTGCCAAACACTTTTCAAAGTCCCCCACAGGGGCTAGTGCCTGGTCAGTCTGCTCTGCTTCTGGGGCTTGAATCTGGCTGCCCTGCACAGACCCCAGATCTTTTGCACAAAACCCAGAAACTTTGCAAATACACAGGTATCCTTCCCACTTTTCCCACCATCTTTTCATGCTCTTTTCCAGCCTGGTGCCAGACTGTCTGTTTTTTTGGGATGGTCAGGGGAAGGGGGAGGAAAATGGGACTGGGATAGGGTTTTGCTGCTTTTCCAGCCTATGAGTGGTTTGGGGGGATGGGAGCATTATGCACCTTCACCCACATGTGAATGAGCCACCCCCAGGGGGTGGGGGAGCAAGCTGAACAGCAACCCACATTTTGAAAAAAAATCCAAAACATTTATAAAACAGTTCACAACACACTTCCAAAAGCCATATGTGGCACTATGCAAATAGATTGACAGTGTACCTGGCCAGGTAACAGGAGGGTTTCCTATTGGAAACTGTATGAAGATCAACAAGCTCAGGAATGCTTGGAAATGTAGTCCAAAAACCAAAACAAAATAAAACAAAAGGCAGAAGAGCTCACCACCAACAACATATAGACAGCAATCATCTGTCAACCGGGTGGCAACAAACCCACCCACCCACTCGCTACTTTTATGACATCATAGCCCCACCCACTACTCTTATGATATAGGTAGTTATTAAGCTATTATATTAATGAAAAATTCTGTAGTGGAATGAGAAGGGAAAGGAATGGGAAGGGAGGATTAACCCGCGCGACTTGTCTTTTGGGATTGGGACGGGGTCCTTGTGATTGCATACTGATGGAGAGAGACCAGACCAGACAGAATGAGCATAGGTGGGTGCAAGTGACAAGGATTTTGGGGTGATTGTGACAGTGCCCAGGTGAGACTCCCAGAGAGTCAGGACTGCCCAATGAAAGTCCGGGGGCAGGGACTGGGGAGCCCAGGTGGTTCACATGAGCCTTCTGCTGTAATACATTAGGGAAAGGCCCTAATACATTCTAGGGGGTCATTTGGTATTTGACTCCCTCTACTGACATCTGCGGTGGGGCATGACACATGGGGCCTTAAATCACTCAGAAGTGCTGTTTGTGTAAAGATGAACACTGTGTCATGCAAACAAAAAATGCACTGTACCAAAAAAAAAAAAAAAAAGCCTTAAAATTCTTGAGCAGTCTACATTAACTCATGTGTCATCTACACATGCTCTTTTAGGGACTGGGGAGCCCAGGTGGTTCACATGAGCCTTCTGCTGTAATACATTAGGGAAAGGCCCTAATACATTCTAGGGGGTCATTTGGTATTTGACTCCCTCTACTGACATCTGCGGTGGGGCATGACACATGGGGCCTTAAATCACTCAGAAGTGCTGTTTGTGTAAAGATGAACACTGTGTCATGCAAACAAAAAATGCACCCACTGTACCAAAAAAAAAAAAAAAAAGCCTTAAAATTCTTGAGCAGTCTACATTAACTCATGTGTCATCTACACATGCTCTTTTATTTCACTTGCCTAGCATTAAGTGACCTGTGAAGTGATGGTAAGACTATTGTACTTGGAAGAAAAGGGGACCCCACACACACCCTGGTGAGGGAGAGGGGAATAGAACACAGAATCTTCAGATGACCACTCCAGCAACTGAGCTCTGGGGCAGACGAACACAGGCATAACAACCTGTGCCCTTTATTGCTTGTGAGAGTAACTCTAATAGTCAGGAGTTCTGCACAACTCCAGTTTCAGTTGCTTAAGTCTACTATACACCCCACCCCCAGCCTCCCAGAGTGATTTTGAGGGTTGGAGGGGAGGGGCAGCAGCCTAGCAGCTCTCTACCCACTTGGTACCCCTTCCACTGCTCCAATCTTGCCTCCCTCCCCCTGGCTCCTCTAATTCCCTTACCCCTTTTCTCCCTCTTCCCACACACCCCATCCCCAGACACCTGTTTCACACCTCTTCACAGTTTTTCAGTCCAGGATTAGAGTCCTGGATGATAGTTAGTAGGGCTGTTTGAAACGGACGCATGTTGTTTCGACCAGCATTTTGATGTTTTGACAAAACGGTGTTTTGTTTTGACTTTTGTTTCAAGTCGAAACGTCTATTCTGGTTCGTTTCATCGAAACGTTTTCCCGTTACAACATTTCATCCATAGGATGTAATGGGGAAGGATGAAACAGGCTATAACTTTGTTATTTCTGGCTGTATTTGAATGAATCTTGCAGGAATGGTAGCCCCTTCTGAGGGCATGATGCATGCACCGTTTCAAGAAGATAATTGTGTGCTGGGGGGGGATAAGAGAAACCGCACCCCAAAATCTTGAGAGCAAAACTCATGTCACATATATGTGTTAAGCCATAGCAGGGTCAAAACTGCAGGGGTGGTAGCCCCTGGTGAGGCCACAAAGCTTGCCAAGTTTCAAGGTGATAGGTGCAGGGGTTTGGGGGAACTGCACCTTAAGCTGCGGACAAGCAAAACTCATGACATGGGTGCTTGTGCAACTGTATCTGTCTTGGGGCATTGGGGG
>NW_005843641.1:70943-73834 GCF_000455745.1 Alligator sinensis | reverse complement strand
GTAGGTGGCGGTGTGGCATGTGGCTGTGTGGCTGTGTGGTGTGTGGCTGTGTGTGTGTGGCATGTGGCTGGCTGGGTGGGTGGCATGTGGCTGGCTGTGTGTGGTGTGTGGCTGGGTGTGTGTATGGCATGTGGCTGTATGTGTGTGTGTGTATGGCATGTGCCTGGGTAGGTGGGTGGGTGGGTGTGTGTGCATGTGGCGGGGTGTGTGTGGCTGTGTCTGTGGGGGATGGCATGTGGCTGGGTCAGTGTGTGGCATGTGGCTGGGTAGCTGTGGCATCTGGGTGGGTGTATTGTGTAGGTGTGGCGTGTGGTTGGGTGGGTAGGGGGGGTGTGGCATGTGGCTGGGTGGGTGTGGCGTGCAAGTGGGTGAATGGTGGGTGGGTGGATGTGGTGTGTGTTTGGCTGGCTGGGTGGGTGTTTGTGGCATTTTTATGGATGGGTGGATGGGTCTGTGTGTGGCATGTGTGTGGCATGGGTGGGTGTGTGTGTGGCTGGGTAGGTGTGTATGTGGCATGTGGCTGGGTATGTGTGGTGTGCAGCTGTGTGTGTGTGTGTAGCATGTGGCACATGGCTGGATGGGTGTGTGTGTGGGTGTGGCATGTGGCTGGGTTTGTGTGGCATGCAGCTGGGTGTGGGTGTTTCAGGTGGGTGGGTGGGTGTACAGAGAGAGGAGGGTTGAATGTAGGTGGACACAGAGTGGCAGCGTGGGGCAGTGGGTGGTGGCACTCCATCCCTGCTGCCTGCCTGTCATTCTTGATGGGCACTTTGCTAGTCTTTCTTAATAAAACTAATGCCACACAATAAGAAAACCAGAACTTAAAATGAATAGTATACTAAGACAGAAAATACCCTACTTTATTTAATCATTAGTTATAATATTCATTATGCAGTTATCCTACAGATTTTGTTTTAGCGTCCCTGCCCATTCATTGGTGTGAAGCTGTATTGGCTGTACATTATTCAAACTCTCCTCTGAAGATAAAATTATTCATTTTTACATAAGCTTTTCTCTGTGTCAGAAACCCACAATATTTTGAGATGTCAATGGAATGTGATGCACGTTTTCTTGAATTTATTTTACCAACATGGCATGTGTGGTCTCTACCGATAGGTAATGTTAAGCTGTGTTTAGCATTATCATTATTATGTCTGTATGAATTGTGGTATTTGATATAAATGTACTGTTTATATTTTAAATTTTCTGCAGGACTGTTTATCATGGAAATAATTAACTTAAGTGTTTTTCCTCTATTCACACTTCAGAGAAATAGTTACTGAGAATTTGCATCTAACATGGGTATGTTAAATGGCTAGCCAAGTCAGGTCTTATGGATGGGATGTGATCACATGAGCCAGTCCCTTCCAGACAATGACAAATTTACATTTGAAAAGGTGAGACCTGTAGCACGAAGGATATTTGGGAACAGGCTATTCAAGAACGGGCATTACTCACAACTGGAGAAGTAAGACATGATATCCTTAGGATGCTGGATTCGTAACCTTCATGCTTGAAAGGATGTAAATATTTTCCTAGTCATAATTAGATCAGAAATATTCCTGGTCTGGTAAACAGATTCACCCTTGGGAAGCAGGAAACTATATTCATAATATGGGGTCCTCAGTAGTAAGAAACTATTGATCCTCTCAATTACAGTGTACACATAAGAAGTTTAGTTAGGTGTCTGATGAGTCCATTTGTGGTTGACAAGTCCAATTCAATAGTGACACAGCTTGTTACAAGTTTCACAGATCCATGTGTTGTCTGAGTTACAATCCAACTTTACAGCATGATGGTTTCTTCTTTCTTGCTTTGCTTCTACCCTCTGAATCAAAGATCCTGAACCCAGTTCCAGATATTCCCACTAGATTTCATAGACATTAGGGCTGGAAGGAACCTTGGAAGATCATTGAGTCCAGCCCCCCGCCCCAGGGGCAGGAAGTCAGGTGGGGTCACAGGATCCGAGCAAGATATATGTCCAATTGACTCTTAAAGGAATACAAAGTAGGTGCTTGTACCACCTCTGCTGGGAGTCTGTTCCAGGCCTTTGGGACACGGACTATAAAGAAGTTCTTCCTTATGTCCAGCCTGAAATGGTCTTGGAGAAGTTTGTGACCATTTGACCTTGTCATCCCATGGAGCACTCTGGTAAACAGGCATTCCCCCAGATCCTGAGGTACACCCCTTATATACTTATAGGTGTGCTGGCCGGCTCCCGGTCCCGTCCTTGCCGGGCGCAAGCCGGGCCCGTCTGTGTGCACATGGGCTGTGGCTGGCAGCCCAGGCACGCGGGGCCGGAGAAAAGTCGCGGGGTGGAGTAGTACGCTCGAGCTAGAATCAGTCACGGAGGCATAATGGTTGATTGAAAAGATTATTTACTTACACTGGAGATGGTCGTGGTGCAGGCTGGACAGTTTCCCAGGTACAGCTCCGCTTCAATCCTCATTGGAGGACTCTAAAACTTGGTTCCCAGGATCCTTGGAGTGGTTCAGACTCCGTGGTGTCGATAACTGGGCTCGGTTCCCAGGAGCCCCAGAGCGGTTAAGACTCCGTGGTGTCAATAACTGGGTTTTAGGGTAGGGATTCGTCTGGGCTGCGATCGGTGATGGGGAGAGGCTAGAGGCCGTCGGTAAGTGGTGCCCCGGAGTTTGCTAGGCTCTGGGGGTTCGGCAATTGGAGCCTCTATCGCCTTCTTAAGAAAGACGCACTGGGTTCGAAAGGACCCACAGCATTTAGAGATCCGTCTCTCCCGCCGTCTCTCTCCGTCTTTCTCTCCAACTTGGGCGGAAACCACCCAAGCCTTTTGTATGGCTAACAAGCCAATAGCTAGCCGCCACGTGTGCCTAAATTAAGACCGGCCAATAATGTGGCTCAAATCTCAATACAAATGG
>NW_005843641.1:40749-68117 GCF_000455745.1 Alligator sinensis | reverse complement strand
GGTAGGGATTCGTCTGGGCTGCGATCGGTGACGGGGAGAGGCTAGAGGCCATCGGTAAGTGGTGCCCCGGAGTTTGCTAGGCTCTAGGGGTTCGGCAATTGGAGCCTCTATCGCCTTCTTAAGAAAGACGCGCTGGGTTCAAAAGGACCCACAGCATTTAGAGTGGGTAAAAATCCACAACTTTGTGTTGTGACAATAGGCAGCCACCAAGTCCCCCCTAAGCCTATGCTTTTCCAGGCTGAACAGTCCCATAGCTTTCAGCCTCTCATGATAAGGCTTGTTTTTCTGCCCTCTGATCATGTGTGTGGCTCTTCTCTGGACTCTCTCAAGCTTCTCCACGTCCTTTTAAAATTGTGGAACCCAGAATTGGATACAGTACTCCAGCTGTGGCCTCACCAAAGCTGAGCAGAGTAGGAGGATGACATCCTGGGATTTGCTAGAGAAACCTCTATGGATGCAAGCTATGGATTCAAGCCAGAGTTTTGCTCGCTTTGGCAGCTACAACATCACATTGGTGGCTCATATTCATCTTAGGTCAATCATGACCCCCAAGTCCCTTTCAGCTGTGGTGCTAGCAAGCATAGCACTGCCGAGCCTATAAGCATGCTGCAGGTTTTTCTTCCCAAGGCGGAGTACCTTGCATTTTCTGGAGTTGAAGGCCATCAGGTTTTTGTCTGCCCATTTTCTGAGCCTGTCTAGGTTGGCCTGGATCACCATCCTGTCCTTGAGTGTGGACACTTTTCAACAGTTTGGTGTCATCAGCAAACTTCACCAGTCTGCTTTTGACACCAATGTCCACATCTTTAATGAAGATGTTGAAAAGGATAAGTCAAGGACAGAGCCTTGGGGGACCCCACTGGTCACAGCACACCACAATGATTGATTTCTGTCAACTACCACTCTAAGCCAATTCCCCAGCCAGCAAACTGTGATGTAGCCAAGCCCGCAATTGGCCAGTTTTTCTATAAGACAATCATGGGATACCATATCGAAAGCTTTTTTAAAGTTGAGATATATGATGCCAATCTCTTCTCCCTTGTCCAGGTGATAGGTCACCTGGTCGTAGAAGGATATGAGATTTGTCAGGCAAGACCTACCTGTAACAAACCCATGCTGGCTATCCCTCAGGATGTTGCCTTCAGCCAGTTTGTCAAGAATGGGCTCTTTGATTTTCTACAAGATCTTCCTAGGGACGGAGGTCAGGCTGATGGGCCTGTAGTTCCCTGGATCTATTTTCCTCCCTTTCTTGAAGATAGGTACCACATTGGCCTTCTTCCAGTCCTCAGGCACTTTGCCTGAGTGCCACGAGTTCTTGATGATCCATGCCAGTGGCTGAGCTATGATACTTGCCAGCTCCTTAAGTATCCTGGGGTGTAAGCTGTCTGGGCCAGCTGACTTGAAGGTGTCCAGCCTCTCAAGTTGTTCTTTCACATGGTCAACATTGATGAAGCATAACAGTTCTTCCTCATCCTGGCTGTCCCATACTGTATTGAGCAAGGCCGTCCCTTGGGGCTCGTGAAAAACTGATGCAAAATACACATTAAGCAGGCTGGCTCTTTCCTGGGCATCAGTTGTCAGTTGACTCATATGGTTTGGCAGGTGTCCAATGTTACCCTTGCTTTTCCTCGGGCTCCCCACATATCTAAAAAAGGACTTTTTATTGTCTTTGATATGAGTAGCCAGTTGGAGTTCAGTCGCAGCCTTGGCTTTCCTGGTTCACTCTCTACAGGTCCAGACCAGTGTAGAGAAGTCCTTTGGGGTGGATCCAGCCTTTCATCCTTTATAGGCCTTTCTTTTTAGTCACAGGTGGTCCACTAGTTCCCTGCAGAGCCAAGGGGGCTTCTGTGCCCTTTTGCTGCCTTTCCTCCAAGATGGGATAGACATTGCTTGTGCTTTCAGGCTCTCTCCCTTGAGGAGCAACCACTCTTCTTAAACTCACCTCCCCTTTGGGTCGTGGTCCCTTAGGGCCACACCAACAAGTCTCCTGAGCTTATCCAAGTTAGCTTTCCTGAAGTCAAGGACTTCTGCTTTGCTGGCTGACTTGCCTGCTTAATGGCAGATGGTGAAGGTGATCAGCTCATGCTAGCTGTCTCCCAGCTTCCCTTTAATTGTTAGGTCACTGATTAAGTCATCCCCCATTGCCTGTACCAGGTGGAGCAGCACTTTGCCTCTTGTCAGTCCATAGACTTCGTGAGTCAGATAGAGCTCATCCACGCACATGAGGAAGCTTGGAACTATTCAGATTCGGCCAAGTGCTCTTTCCACGAGATGTCAGGGTAGTTGAAATCTTCCATGACAACCATGCACTGGGAGCGTGCAGCCTCAGTAGTTCCCTGGTGAATTCCTTGTCAAGCTCTTGATCCTAGCTAGGAGGTCTATAGTAGAACCCCACCATTATGTCCCCTGTGTCTTGTTCACCACAGGTTTTGACCCAGGCAGTTTCCAATTGGCCCGCCTTGGGTGGCAATGTCAGATTGCAGGTATGCTGCATGTTTCTTGCTGCCCACCACTGCCCCATGCTGTGTGGGGGGCTCTTCCATGAACCCCCAGAAGCCCCAATGGCCACTGCAGCAGCCGGTGAGTGTGAGGCTTTTGTTTTTTTTTAAGAACTGGGACCTGGGGCCAGGTGGGGCAGCTGTCGATGGGGCTAGGAGAGTGGACAGGGGACAGGTCTCATGGCCAGGACCCCCACACAATGCAGGGCAGTGAGGGGAAGGTGGGATCACCCCCATCCTGCCTGGCAGCAGCCAGTGATTGCAGCTTATTTTTTTGCTTTTTTTTATAGTGCTGGGACATTGGGACCAGGTGGGGCAGCCATTGACAGGGCTGGGAAAGAGGGCAGGGGTTGGGGGACACTCAGGGGACCAGAGGGAGCAGGCAGGGGATGGGGCCTGGTGGGGGTCCTGCCATGGTCCCCTTCCCCTTCCTCCAGCCCCACCCTGCCCCCTATTTACCAGCACAGGGCCCAGGTCCAGCTCCCTGTGGCAGCAAGTGGGGACTGCCCAAATCTCCAAAGCTCTCCAAATCTTTTCTATATCAATTTGGAGAGCTTTGAATTGATTCAGACTTTTTATTGGTCTCCCGATTTGATTTGGATTCAGAGATTTGGCCACTGAATCAGGCCAAATCACCTCTGAATCAAATCATATCCCTAACAGTTATTTCTATCCCCTTTATTGTTGTACAATTGTACAAACCAAGCATCTTTGAAATCTTGTGGCACCCCTGCTTCTTTTACAGCAGTATAACTCCATGAACCTTTTGAAGTGTTTGTTATCCAGGTTGTAGCCATATTGGTCTGGGGAAAAAGGAATCAAAATTCATGGCAGAGGTGATATCTTTTATAAGACCAACTAGACACTTGGGAAAAAAAGTCTTATTTGCAAGCTTCTGGGCACAAGTGCCCTTCATCAGACATAGGAGATTGTAAAGATTGTAAAAGTTCTCCTACTTAGAAATGACAATTCATATTTCACAGGACAGCTGCAGGTGTGGTAAAGTGTCCTGTTTGGAACAGTTCATTTTGTGCAGATTAGGCTCAGAGAAAAAGTATTTTTGCCTCGTAGCTGTCTGGTGGTAAGCAGGATGTAGAATCATATTTCCTTCTGGTTATGCTGCTTCATATTTCACAGAAGAATGGAAAGATAGAATGCTCTTCTGGCCTTTGTTTGAGCTAATTTGCATTCCAACAGAGCACAGAGATACCTCTCCACAAGAGATTCCTGCCCAGAAGAGCATTCCATCTTTCCACGCTTCTGTGACACATGAAACATCATAACCAGAAAGAAATATGATTCTAAAAAATCTTTTCCAACTTTTCTCTGAGCCTAATCTGCACAAAATGTACTGTTCCAAACAGAAGACTTTACCACACCTGCAGCTGTCTTGTGAAATAGGAATTTTCATTTCCACTTAAGAGAACTTTTACAATTTTTACAATCTACTATGCCTGACAAAAGATGCCTGTGCTCAAAAGCTTGCAAATAAAGACTTTTTTTGCAAGTATCTTGTTGGTCTAATACAAGACATCACCTCTGCCATGGGCTTTGATTCCTTGAACCTTTTGAAGTAATTCATTGTTGACACATTTGTAGATTTCAGCAGGCATAGTCATTGTCTTATGCCTTGTCCCCAGGAATCAATTCAATGGCTTTCTGCAAATCTATTAATGTAGACCCATCATAACTTTGAACTGTGGTAATCCTTTGAGCTCTTCACATTTGATTTCAGTCTCACTGAAATTAAAATTCCATAGTGTTCATTCCAATGCTTAAGTTGTTTTTATCGGTAATGACATTTCCATTTAAGTCTTATTTAAATGGCCTGATAAGACACCATACTTAAAGTCTGCCATGGGAACATGGAGCAAATATTTGTCTTTAATTTTTTCCCAGGCATGGGAAATGACTTTAGGTCCTCAGGTAGCAGATGGAGTGTTCTGGCTAACAGGAGAAGTTGGAGGAAGACCTGAAAATAAGTTTGAAGGCAACAGCTGTTTTCTAACCTGTTACAGCTTATGTTTAAGATAGAGGGATAAGGATAAATCATAATTCGGTTGTCTTCTTTTGTTTGCTTATGTATCTCAACAGATTGTTACTGATTCCTTACGATTGTTCTTGTTTTTATGATCATTCTTTTGTTATCTTTTATAACTTATTTATTTCAGAGCATTTGGCTATACAAGCAGGACTCTTCTACAGAAATGGGGAACTGTAAGTTCTGACCAGCAAAACACCTGCTGTGAACAACTGACAAAACTTGGGTGAGGTGGGTAAAGCTGAGGTGCCATAGGGTAGGGCGGTGACTCTTATGACATTTCATTCTGTTCTCAGTGGTCACGCAGCAAATGAAGAAAGGCATTTGGGGCTGACAGGCACCCCTGAAGGTGTGAGAACATCCTGAGAGTGTGTCTTAAAGGCACATCTGACTGAAACTGGGGCCCAGGTGTGTCACAGTATAGCATGTATTATCATAGTGCTCAACAGCTCTACAAGGTGAGGGGAGTAGAATTGTATTGATTTTACAGATAGAGAGCTGAGGCAGAGAGAAACAAATGGTTAACATTATCTAGTAACTTTTTATGGCCAATCTGAAATACCTAGGATCTGATCTTTCAGACTGTGGCATATATCCCAGGAAAAAGCCTTTTGTCCCAGCTTCCAAGACTACTATCCCATTTTAAATCTGCCTGAAGTATGGTGGATAAAATGTACTCATGGTTTCTCCTTGGACATGGATGTGTATGTCAGGGTGACAATAATTTGGATTATTAAGGAGCACTGGATTTGTAGCTGAATACAAAGGCTTTACCTGTGGCCTAGCAGAGCTGCTGACCACAAGGCAGAATGATATCTAAGCCAGCCATTTGCTTATGCTAAGTAATCATCTTAACTGTGTCAACTATTTTCTGAGAGAAAAGCAGCAAGTGAATCTGTGTGAGTCTGTGTGCTGTGAAGCAGCTACAGTGAGGAACGAGATAAGGTAAAGGGGCCCCCAAAAAGATGGAAGATAGTACAACCTAAGACAGAAAAACAGACTGGAATGTGAAAAACAACACATAACTGGAGCTTAAGATGGGAGGAGAAATGGGTGGAACAGAAGGCAGGACTGAGGTAAAGTGAATGTTAATGAGTATAAACAAAGTGTATAAATATGGGAAAAAACTATTGTTTTTGCTGGTCCAAAGCTGTCTCCATTCTGAATAAAGCTGTTGCGAGCAATGTGTGCTGGTGTTTGCTTCCATGCTCTGCTCTGGCTAATGAGTAACAGGATCAATGGGTAATTGAACCATTGTCTCCCTAGTCGTTGGGCACCGCATGGAGTCGGGGTCTAACAGTGTACATCTGGAAGGCTACTGCATTTTTCCTTGGAAGAAGCTGACCAAACAACATCACCTTTCTCGTACAAGAGGAATGATACAGTTTGTAAGAGCAACATGTGTAAATGACTGTGCCAAATCTATTATCTGAGTAAAAAATCTTCAGGCCTATGTTAAAAGAGATGTCCATTTACAACTCCAGACTACTTAGAATTATATAGCTCTTTATGTCTGCTTACAGATGTGAAAAAAACAAACAAACCAAAAACAAACTTTCAGCTTGATGCACCCCCACGCTAAGTGCAGCGTATATCCAGAAGAGGCACTGCGTTAGTTTGACCCAGCTCACCCAACTTCTGTACAGATCAGGTGCTTCAGCAGGGCTTTTTGGTGTTTTTTCCCTAATAGTTCATTGAATCATCTTTAGATAAAAGTGCCAAAAAGTCCCTCTGAAGCATCCAATCTATATAAATGTTGGGTGAGCTGGGTCAAACTAACATGATGCCTCTTCCAGTAAAGCACTGTTTTGTTTTTTCATATCTTTCAGAGCCCTAAATGTCCAGTTATAGTTGTTGCATACTGAACATGGAAAGTGTAGTTTAAGTAGTTAAGTAGTTAAGTTTGGCAAAGGTATAAACAACTAGAAACAATGGAATAATGGAAAGTATCAGGATACCTTAATAAAAGCCTATTTTAGGTAGCAGTGACCTCGAGTAACCCTGGGGTCACTTGACCTTAAGTAACCCCAAGCCTCAGTTTCTCAGCCCAGCTTCTATCTGGTCTGTTGGTTCTAATCCCAGTTCCAGCAACTTTCACTCCTTACACTGTCTCTCACCTTAACCTTCCCTCAGGTACCCCAAACACACACATACATACTGTATCATCCAAGTTAGGAACTCACATATGTGTAGGTGGGTGGTATGTGTGTGAACTGGTGAATATACACACATATGTATATATGTCATCATGTGCATGGTATATGATACATGTACGGAGTGTGTGGGTATTGACAACTCATTGTTATTTAATTTTTGGTGTGTATGTGCTTGAATTGGTGATAGGTATGCATGTGCCTAGGCTGGCTTGGATATGCATGTGCCTGAGTTGGAGGTGTGTGTATATGCACCTAATTGATTTGTGTGTTTGTATATGTGCAATTGTGTCACACCCTCCTGTCTAACAGCGCAGTATTGAGATCCTGAGAGTTGGCTTGACCCCACAGGGCAACATTTTCATTGACTTGAGTAAAGTCCACATAAAATTCATAGGACTAAAGATCTTTTGATTTTTTTTTCCCATATGCAAAGTTCCCACACATCCTCCTTTCTTCTAGCAAAGTAAATAAAAGGAGAAAATATAAGAGGTTCTCAGAGGGTTATCATTAGAGTAAGAGGAGGCACAGGGAACTGGAAAGAGATTTTGTTGCCATGAGAAAGACAGACATGGTTAAATTAACTTGGCAACAGGGAATTAGTGAATTAAAAGAGATAATGTTATAGATGGATTGGTTACTAGCAGTGTCAGTGGAATACATTATTACAGTAAAAAAATGCAGTTTTTGGTTTGTATGCACAATACATTCACAAAAGCTAAAATTGCTGAATCCTAAAAGAGGAATAGAATCTTTACTTAGAAATCCATATGATAAAGGATACCAAATCATCAGTCACCTCATTTCTGCAATAAACTTTCCCATCAATAGTTCTTCAGTTCATTAACCCAAAAGGGCTACTATATAGTATGGTAGGAAACCATAAAGAAGGTAAAAAAGGACACGCAGTATCTCTGGCATGAGATGTGGCCAGTACCAAGTGCCAATACAGCTACAGTTTATATGGTATATAGTGCCATACTTGGAGCTAGCTGTCAGAGGATATTGGCTAGACCATAAACATTGACTGCACAGAGTCAGACCAAACAACACTCATGACAAGTTTTGAATTAAGAATATGAGTTATGTGACAGTTATATCCTGCATGTAGAGCTATATGCTGGCAAGAACATTTAATCAAATTTTTGGAAACCAAATAGGAGAAAATACATAGATTTACATTTGCTTTCTAGGGAAAACTAATGTGCTATTTCTGAAATTAAAAAAGTTATAGATTTTTTTCTTCTTGTTTCAACGTTAAAAAAATACTGGAAAGCTGATTAATGTGCTTCTCTATCATTATTACTGATCCTTACCTACAAGATCTTTACCAGTCATTATACAGGGTCTTCATAAAGTCCTTGTGCACTTTTAAACTTTAATAACTTAGGTTGTAGGTATGATAGAAACAATCTGTAAATGACTTTTAAAAACAAATGTATTAAAGTTTTAGGACAACTAGAGTACACAATGCTAGACTTCAACATAACCACATTTTCTTCTCACAACTAATATGGACTTCAATTTTCCTAGCCATCAGTCCATATCTTTATATAGCTATACTAAGTCTTTTATAATTCTTTTCTCTAAGTTCAGCACTGCACCTCACCATGTGAATTCACATTTAAGTGCTTTTCTGAATCAGAGCAAAAGCTCTGTTTCCCTTTCACCCCACCATCCACCAGCTTTGTTCTTTTCTGATACCTTTTCTTAATTTCCTTAATTAAATTGTTTTCCCAATAAAAGTCAATGGTATTTTAAAAGGTTTTACATATTTTGTGGAGCTTTATTCTATTTTTTTCAAGGATCGATTATATTTTTTCATTCAGAACAAGTAAACTCTATTTACTGATAAAAACACCAACAAATCCATTTCTGATCCACATATATGACAAACTAAAAGTATGACTAAAACATATGGAAGAAAAGGGTTCATTATTACTTATCTTTAACAGCAGAAATAGGCAGCAAATGAGTTCCAAACAACTTCACCTGGGAGTAATTAAGCAATTCCAGGCATTATAGGACAAAGTTTTAAAACATTACTTTGAAAAAAAAAAAGGGAGCTAAGTAGAGCTCAGCTCTGTGTTCTGCAAAAGAATAATTTCTTAACCTACTGGTGAAACAAGGGTCCTTCAAGCATCTGGACAAAGAGGAATGTAAAACTTGATTTAGTGCCAACTTTGAGGTCCAGAATGTGATTTATTGACATTAGAGAAGACTTATTTCCATACCTAACTCTAAGAATGTCCTACACACTTTTGCAAAATACTAGGTAAAATTATTTTTGTATTAAGTGACCAAATGTATAGACAGAGTATTGTGTCACCCAAGCAGGTAGTCAGTTGCCCTTGAAAAAAATCAATTAGGGGCCACAGCAGTGAGGAAGCTCTGAGCTGGTTGCTATGGGACCAGAGTGGGACCACATAAATGGATCTATCTGCATGTGAAAGAAAGAATTTTAGTAAAAGGATAGGAAAAAGTTACATCCAGGGCAAGGCCTTAAGTAGTGGGTAAGACCAATAACTGGTTAAAATCATTATTGCAGCTACTTTATGTCATTGTCCTGTATGAAAATGCACAGAACTTGGCATTCAACTCCTGGCATTCAAATATGTGGAAATAAGAGTCCAAGAGTAAATTCTGCCATTTGTTCAATCCTTTTGTACAAAAGAATGGGTTTTAGGAGGCATTGTTTGAATGTACAACCATTGTACTTTGTAGCATTCTGTGCTAAGCTAATTGATGCAGCCTCCAGGTGAAAAACTCAAGTATAAAGTGATCATTCTACAACGGCTAATTTCTAATTAATCACAATGGAAGTGGACTGAAGACAAAGTATTAAATAAACATGCTGGGGAAGAAGGATAGAGCTCTAATAGCTTGTAGTATCCTTAATCCTCCTACAAAGGGAAGGTGATGGGTTTGTAGCAACAGGCTAGGAACTGCTTTTGGAGGGGTGGAAAACTGATAACAGCCCTACAGCAGAAATGTTTTATGTTTGGGGCAATGCTTTCTAGGAGGAATATGTTGTTTAAAAATTCAATGCCCTACCAATCTCTATTTTTACTTTAGGATGGAGTAGAACTTTATAGTAACATTGGCACAATTTCTAATTGTGGTGCAAATTTATAAGTTGAGGTATACTTGTAAAAGTAATTAAATTAAATTATTTGGGAGATTTTGCTTCATTTTGTATTTTATTATGACTGTCAACATCATATATATATTATGACTGCCTTTTATACAAGTGAATGTGTCAGGAATTATACAACCTCCACATGGTTTGCCTCCTACAAGGGACTGTCACAGTTGGGTCTGTCTGTTGAGGAAAGTACAGCCTGCTTCATCTGTGTAAGCTGAACATGTTCATGGAGGAGAAGGAAGGGAAAACGCACTCTATCCCCTAAAGAAATGTAGCATCAATTCTGTTTAACCACGTGATGGAGAACTACTACCTGAGGCAAAATTCCTGCATGAGATTCCACTTAGTAAGCTCTTTCAGTATAACAGTTTGACTAATCACAAATATTCAACAAATCATGAGCCACAACTTTAAAATTATGAAACTGACTTAACAATAATGAGATCTTAAGTATTTAAGGTACAGCCCAGTCTCAGTTTTCAGTTTTCTTTAGACACTATGAATTCTAGAAACCTTGAGATGTTCATGTATTAACAGGCTTTCAGAAAAACAACAAATACAAGACTTACAATTAAGCTCATGACAACTCACCCTTATGACTCGATCATAAGGGTTGTCAACAGAGTAGAGCTACATATTTACTTTATTATTTAGTTTTTTGACACAGATGAAGGAATAAGTCAGGGTAAAACCACAGCAAGGTGTACCATTTGTGACTGCTGATTGGTGCCTGTATTTCAAATTCTATTTTAGGAAGCCCAATTTAGGTTACTAATATACTGAAAGCTCAATGTGAAGAACAGCCACTGGGTGAGCATTATCATATAAAATAATCTTTACTCAACTTATCCTTAGTTAATGGAAGAAAAAGGAAATAGAGAATTCTTGCTGAGCCTTAGCTTCAAAGAGTGAAATACAATTAAGAGTAAAAAAGGTCAGGAAGGGAACATCTGCCCTCACTTATAATTAAGGACTAATTATGAACTTATACTAAATATCTACAGGAGTTGAAGAGCAGTGCTGAGAGAGGTCAGCCTTTTTGGTTAGATTCAAAGCTTCATGACAGTATCCAAATTAAGTACAAAGATTAACTGATATGACCTGCAATTAGTCCTGTATTTCAGTTAAGGAGTTTTACTCTAAGATTAACACCCCCTCCCCCTCAAATTTAAAACCCTTATCTAAGAGAGGGAGGAGGAGGAGACAGATGGACAAACAGAAAGGAATAAATTTATTTTAATAGGATCATCTATTAAGAGTGCAAAGTGAAAAATAAAGTAAAGTATTGATATATAATGAAACATTTTAATTATTACCTCATAGAAGGGAATGATGAAATATATACTTGGAAATTGTTAAGCCAAAAGTTGGTTGAACCATATAATAGATATTGCTTACCTTGGCTTATGGAATACCAGTGTTGCTCTTCAGATATATTAGTAAAATATAAAAGGTCTGATTTTTTTTCTCATGAATATTCCAGGTTGAAGAAGTTCTAACTCCAGAGACCAGTATGGTTGCACCTAATTTACTTCCACATAAGCAAAAAAAATAAAGAAAAATAGAGGAATTCAATTTATGTATTTTTGCCTTATTACATAGTGGTTAGACAGATTTAACACTTACTTAAAATGACTTAATGAATTACTGACTGGTCATTCTAACTTTCATACCTGAGAAAAGCATATCAATCAATTTGTAAGCACTTAGATGATAACAAGGATTTGTCATGTGGCTGTCATGGTTTGTCACTGTAGTTGCTATGCCTAACCAATATGATTTCTATGACAAGGTAGCAGGCCTCATACCTATGATTGAACAGTGGATGTAATATATCCAGACTTTTTAAAGTAACATTTCTGACACTGTTTACTGCAATATTCTCATAAATAAGCTAAAAACAGTATAAATACAATTACTATGAAACAGGTGAATAACTGATTATCAAGTGGGTTTCCTGAGGGGTCCATCCTGGCCACAGCACTATTCAATATCTTCATTAATGTCCTGGGGGATGGACTTGAGTGGGCACTTAACAATCTGGGTGTCACTAAACTGGGTGGGATGAACAGCAGTAGGATTCAAAAACATCTTAATAAATTGGAAAAAATGGTCTAAAATAAATAGGATGACATTCAGTAAAGCCAAGAACAAAGTGGTGTGCTAAAGAAGGAACAATCAAATATACAAATACAAAATGGGAATGACTGTCTAAGTGGCAGTGGTACAAGAAAAGAGCTGAGGTTTACAGTAGACCACGAGCTGAATATGAGTCAACAAAAGGTCATGGAGGGAACTTCTGCCTTCATTTATAATTAAGGACTAATTATGAACTTGTGCTAGATATGTATAGATATCTAGACACAGAGACTAGGTACAGACATTCAAAAACTCCAAGGCAGAATTGATCTAAGTAGTACAGTTTTCAGTAAGTGGTGGACTTTAGATCAGTAGCAAACAGAACACACGTTCACCTGGAAGGAGGGGAGAGAAGGGGTGGGGTGGAGTGGGGAACAAATCTTAGATTGGGTTGCGCCATTTTTAAACCAATCTATGTTTGCTGAACTTCTGTTCTGTTACAGGTATAGACTCCCTTTTTGTGTGCCGAACTTTTGTTCTGTTATGGGGATAAACTGGTTTCCAATCAATTATACCCATAAAAGTGTAATATCTGTATCTGGCCAGAAAGATTGGGATGAAATAGAAATTCTGGGACAGCGATGAGAAAGAGACTTCATATCCTTCCTCTTGTTGTTTTATACATTAATGCTATTAACATTGATTTCAGTTATCATGATAATATTCTCTGCAGAAAAAAAAATAAATCTCTCTCACGCTGTATGTAACAATATGAAAATGAAAAACAAATCCTGACAGGATAGGGCTTACGTAGGATAGTTCCTTTCTATTTCATCATAGGAGAATTTGAATAAACACGTATGTAACTTTCCATGAACATATACATTTTCTCCTGAATGATTCTTGTTCAGCTGACAGAAGCGAAAGTAAGCAAAGCCTGAGTGATTCTATCTGAGACCACATATAAGCTGAAGCACTCAAGAGATATCATTATGTTATTAGGTGTGCACTGATAGAGAATTTTTGGGCCAATACTGATGGCTGATTTTTAACGAGCCATATCAAACAATACCAATCTGATTCTGATATGCAGCTGGGGAGCTTGGAAAGCAGTGTCCAGCTGATAAGTTTACTGTGGGGAAAAGCGGGGCAGAGGGAAGGGGCATGAGGGGCAGATCAAGGCCCCAGCGGAGAAGGAGGGAGTGAGGCTGGGACAGGGGCAGGCAATGCACAGCCGGGCCGGAGCACGGGATGGAGACATGAGCAGGTTATCCAGGGGCATGGGGGCGGGGGGGTGGCTCCCACCACTGCTTGCACCCTGGTAGAGCACAGAGGGTGTGTGCCCTGAGATATGTATATGTGGCGAGGGTGGGATGCCACTGTGGGCTGGTGCTTGGGTGGTACTGGACTCTTCCTGGCTCAGCCGGGCAGTGCAATGCTGCAAGTGGAGCTATGGGGGGTGGGCTGTAGCCATCTCAAAATTTACCATAGTCCCCCCCAAACCCCTTCCTAGCAGTGCCACCACCTGCCCTGAGTGCAACCTGTGCCAGCCCCCTATTTGGAAAAGCTTTGTGCCACCCCGGACTCAGCCTACAGCAACAGCCTATTCTTGCTCCATGCAGATCCAAGGGCACATGCCCCCATGCCCTCCAGGAGTGCATGCAGCAGTGGGAGCCATTCCCCCTCCCCATGCCCCCTATTCAAAATTAAGATAATCCCATCTCTTCCACTTAGTTTAAATTAATTAGCTGTAATAGCTATAATGGAACAATCAGAAAGGTTTTATGGAACTGCAAAGGAAAGTTATTGTTTATGCAAATTTATAGAGAGCTTGAATGAAATTCTGCATTTTTTCTTAATGCTTCACATGAAGAAAGGTGTTGTGTTAATATAGTACTGTTCTAATAGTCATAGCCTATAACTAACATGTGGTCACACCTGCCCAGGCAATTCAGTGAAACTGACAGAAAATCATCAATAGTCTTTAATATTTGTTTATACAGTATCATTTTATTTAGCTACTTTTGTTCTTTCATTTGCTTCAGTGGACTTTTAATCATGTTCTTCTGTTATTTGATACTATACAGCACTTAAGAACCTCAATCCTGGTGGTACAGACACAAAATATTAAGATGGTCCTTGCGAGCCTGGTCCCATCCTCCTTCAGTGTCTTGGAGGCAGACAGTAAATGTTACTGTAAACACATAAAAAAATAACTAATACAGAAAGAAAAAAAAATACAGAACTGATCAGTTTGGTGTGTAGAAATAACTTTGGCCTTTTCTTACTCAGACATAAAGCTTACTACTGCCATGAGTACTTCTGATCGAGGAAGACAAGGTTCTTTGGGTAAATGTGATATGTTTATTAGATCAACTAAATTGTTTTCTGATTTCTTCTGACTGAGGATAAATGCAAAATTAGAAACATCTAGCTGATTCAACTGCATGCATTTTTTTGTTCTTCTAAAAAAAGTGGGGGGGAGCTATTTTTCCTTTATCAAAATATTAGCACTAACACTATTGGCAGAGTTTATATAAATATTTGCATAAAGCATTATTAAACTGTCTAGCATGCACTAAATCTAAGTACAAATGTTCAAAAAGCCCCTGGCAGAAGTGCTTTAAATTACTGTACCTTACTCAAAGTGATATAAGTTAGAGTGGGAGCCAACTGAAGAAATGTTTGCTGTTTGGTGGGGGGGCAGGTTGGGGGCGCCTTGCAGCCTGCCCATGGTGTCTGCTGCCTGCATGACGTCCAGGAGTCTACCAGAGTTACCCCTCTTCCCAGCCCCACCCCCACCCTTCTCCCTCAGCAGCTAGTTACTGTCAGCAGTGGCTGGTGGGAAGTGTGTGTGTGGGAAAACAGAGTCCCCCTGCTGCAAGCCTCCCCCACAACTTACTGGCTGGGGCCAGGGGGGCAAGTCAAATCTGGAGCACTTCACCCCCCCACCCCAGCAGTCTCAACCAGTCGGCTGCCTACCATTGTCTGGCCAGGTCTGGAGCAGGAGAGATCCTGGAGCCCTTTCCCCACAGCAGCCCTGGTGAGATAGTGGTATGCCACTTTCTGGCTGGGTCTGGTGTTGAGGGGAGAGACTTGAAGCCTTTCCCCAACAGCAGCACTGGCCAAACAACCCAGAATCCGTCCCTTGCAGCACCCCATCCCCGCACATAGGCTGTGGCACACTGCAGTCCAGCCAGGCTATGCATAGGTCTGGGATCAGAGGCTGTCACTGACTCAGGTCAGTGATAGCCCAGGGGGCAGGGCAGTGCAAGTACAGCAAATGAGCTCTGCCCAAGGTTAGAGCACAACCCTGTGCAATGCCACCTGGGATGGCAGCAATCACATTCTAAGTTAACCCTTGGTGGGAACTAACACAGAAGTTCAATAAAGCCTTGTAACAGAAAGCTCTTTAGGTTAGTATACAACCATCCAGGGTTAACTTAGAGCAGGATCCACCATTTTTAAAGCACTTTATATGCTGTGAACATCTGCTCTGTTATAGCTATAAAGCCCTTTTTTGCATGCTTAAAGAGCATTAAGTGTAACGCCTCTACCTAGCCTATGCCTCTAATATCAAATGACAGCCTGACACCTTTTGCATTCTGCATAAAGAATGGCTCTGTATAAGGCTAGTTAGAAATGAGAAAATGTTATTAAAGAAAAATCACTGTAGAATGAATAATTTCATAATTTCAAACCCATGATGATGTGTTTCTTTGGCTTCTCTATTTTTAGATGATGCATCAGTTGCAAACATCAGGTATTTTACAACATTGTTCTTTCACATAAAAGCATTCTTTTTGGAATAGTGAAAATGATGGACACCTGGCAGACACCTCACATTTGCATCATTTCTTACCATTGGAATTGTCTTTGGTAACAAAAGAAAAACTCATCTGAGCCAGTTTTTCCACTGGGAGTATTTGTCATCTCTTTGGATTTCACATTTAATGTGTTTGGAGAAATCAGAGTGAAGAGACTGACTGACATTCAGGTTTCTTGCCTGTAGGAATCTCATAACTAATTTGTAATGTCTGTTATCCAAAAGGGCAAAAAATGGTTGCGCTGACATCAGTATATATAGTTTTTTTACTGCAGCAGGGGGTCCTCCTGTTAAATAAATCCCCAGAGGTTAGAGAGAGAGAATACAAATGAATAATTATTTTTAGGAAAAGGATACAGGTTGTAGCCACATTGGTCTACAGGCAAAAGGAATCAGAACTTGCAAGCTTTTGGCACACTTACCCTTCTTCAGGCATAGATTTAAAAATTTTTTTTTCCCCAAAAATCTAGTTGGTCTAATAAAAGATATCACCTTTACCATGAGTTCTGATTATTTTTAGGAAAAGCTATTACACATAGAAATCAAACAACAATACTTAGAAAAACTTGCTCATCAGTAATGTCTAAGATATATGTGCATATTTGAAATACAGATTAGCATTAGCCTATACTTCCCACCTCATGTTTACAAATAAGAACAAATATTTTGTAGATGTAAAGCAGATTTCTTCTGGCTGTTTTCATTCATAACAACTCATGAAAATAAAGTTTAGTGAGTATTGCCTATCTTAAGTTTTCTAGTGCCTAATTAACAAACAAAAGGCAAATGGACAAATGGCTCTTTTCACTGTTTCCTAGCCATGCAGTCATTTCAGAAGCAGTTGTACAGATTAAGGAATATTAATTTAACTGAATGCTACATTCAAGCATACAGACTAGCCCATATTGAAAAGTTAGTAAAGTTGAGGTGCAGTTCGTAGTCAAGGAGATAAAGTACCTATGTCTTATTGGACTTATAGGGCACTTGCTATATGGTTGCCCATCTGGGCAAAGAACCAAATGCATATGGGAAAAAGAAAATTAGTGAAGTGAAGAAGGACTCTGGAATAACAATAAAAAAAGAATGCCAGCAGGTGGCAGTAATTACAAGGCAAGCTCAAAGAAAATCAAATGTGGTAAGCCCAGGTGATTTAGAGTAATTTCAGGAAAATTACCAAGATTTAAAAGACATTTTAAGCAGGGATGATGTGATATAATGAAAAGGTATGATTTGGAGAATTGACATACCTACTCAGGCTAGGCAGTGGGTAGTCCCACAAGAAATCAGGAATTAATTAATACAACTTGTGCATAAGCAAGGACACCTAGGGTAGAAAAAGACTATGGAGATAGTCTCTCAAACAGGATGGTAGGCCTCTGTTAAACATGAAATAAAGAAAGTAGAAATTCTGAGGGAGAAATTGTCCCTCTAAAAGAAAAACTCATTTTTAAAATGGCAATGTGGTTGAAATTGTAACAAGGGTATTCTCCCATGTTGCAGGGGTTTAGGTTGTAGCCATGTTGGTCTAAGGATATAGGCAGACAAGGTTCCTTGGGTGAATTTGATATCTTTTATTAGACCAACCCAAATGGTTGGAGAATAGATATTAAGCAAGCTTTCGGTTTCAAAAACCCTTCGTCAGGCTCAGGAAGCTGCAGCAGTTGGTGTGTGCTCTTCCTGGATGGAATGAAAAGTAAAGAAGCCAGGGGCTGGGCTGGGCTGGGCTGGGGAGTCAGTTGCCAGGCAGATTATAATGTATCAAAAATCCAATGTCTATGTTTAGTCCCTGATCTCTAGGATCCAGCAGGTTGATGAAATGGAGCTCATAGGCTCGTCTCTGGGATGTGTTGTGTAAATTTCCCTTGAGGATCAGGACTGAGAGATTGGAGAGAGAGTGGCCCTCCTGTGAGAAATGTGCCCCCACCAGTAATTGGGTGTTTCTGTCTTTGATGGATTTCCGGTGTGCATTCATTCTGGTGCGCAGTTGTTGTCTGGTCTCTCCTACATATCTTCCATCAGGGCATTTGGTGCATTGGATGAGGTATACTACATTCCTGGAGGTGCAGCTGTAAGATCCTGGGATGCTGATGGCTCTGTTGTGGGGTGTAGTAATAGTGGAGATGTGTCGGCAGGTTTTGCATTTCTTGTCATGGCACGGTCTGGATCCTTTTGGTGTGTTCTGGGGTTGAGGAAGTTTGCTTCTGGTGATGAGGTTGGCGAGGTTCGGTGCTTGTCTGAAGGCTAGGATGGGTGGCTCTGGGAAGATCTTTTTAAGAATAGGGTCTTTTTCTAATATGGGTTGCAATTTTTTGAGGATTTTCCGTACAGGTTCAAGGGATGGGTGATAGGTCATAACCAGCGGTGTGCGATTTGTGGGTGTTTTTCTTCTGTACTGCAGCAGTTCTTCACGTGGTATCCAGGTGGCTCTTTCAAACGTGCGATCTACCTCTCTGGAGGAGTGTCCTTGCTGGGTGAAAGCCTTTTTAAGATTGGTGAGGTGGCAATCCCGGGTGTTCTCTTCAGTACAGATGCGGTGGTATCTGAGGGCTTGGCTGTATATCACTGCTTTTTTGGTGTGTTTCGGGTGATTGCTGGTTCTGTGCAGATATGTATGTTGGTCTGTGGGTTTCTTGTATACTGTGGTCTGTATTTTACCCTTCTGGATACTGATCCTTGTGTCTAAAAAGGGGATGTTGGTGTTGGAGTATTCTAAAGAAAGTCGGATGGAGGGATGGTGACTGTTGAATTTCTGGTGGAACTCAAGTAGAGATTCCAGGTTCTCACTCCAAATGATGAAGATGTCATCGATATATCGTAAGTACAGCAAGGGTTTGATGGTGCAGTTCTTGAGGAAGTCTTCTTCCAGGTGGCTCATAAAAAGGTTGGCATACTGTGGGGCCATTTTAGTGCCCATAGCTGTTCCCATCATCTGGAGGAAGTGTTGATTATTAAAAGTGAAATTGTTGTGTGTGAGGATGAAGTGTATAAGCTCAGTGATATCTTTGGGTCTGTATTCTGGGTTGTAATCTTGTTCCTGTAGATATGTAAGGCAGGCATGGATGCCATCCTGGTGTGGGATGTTGGTGTATAGGCTGGTAACGTCCATGGTGGCTAGGAGTGTGTTCCTGGGAAGGTGGTCTATGTTTTTAAGTTTCCGTAGCAAGTCTGTGGTGTCTTGGACAAAACTTGCTCTGTGGGTGACAAGCGGTTTTAGGATGGATTCAACAAAACCTGATATTTCCTCAGTTAGGGTCCCATGGTTGGATATGATAGGTCTGCCAGGGTTCCCTTGTTTGTGGATTTTAGGGAGCATGTAAAAAGTCCCTGGGTTAGGTAGCGGGGGGATCAAGGTCTGTAGTTTTTCTTGTAATCTTGGTGGAAATGATTTGATGGTATTGTTGAGTTTTTTGGTGAAAAGGGGAGTAGGATCTTCTTGTAGTTCTTTGTAGTAGGTGGTGTCAGAGAGCTGTCTGTTGGCTTCCTTTATGTAATCCTCACGGTTTAGGATGACTATGGCTCCTCCTTTATCTGCTGGTTTTATTACTATTTGGTGGTTAGATCTTAGAGATTCTATGGCCTTTTTCTCTGGTAGAGAGAGGTTGTTATGAGTCAGAGGTCAGAGTATGTAGTGTTTCTTTCAATGTCCTTCAGGGATCTGAATATGTCTGAATGGATCTGGCATACTGTATAGCTTGGCAGTACTGGTAGAAATTTAAGTTTGCAAAGGGTCTGTGCTAAAATATACAGTATGCAGTTTTTATGCCAGTGATGATTATAATATGCATAGTCCTTATTTTCACGTTAGTCATCATTGTGCCTGATCATACTATAATGCATTACTCATATTGAAATAAATACAATAAATGCCCTAAAATTGCCATTTAGCAAATAATTGTGGAGTCAGTGTTCTGAAAGGCATAAGGTTGAAAATCATTTCCACTCTAAGCATTTGTTTTTATAAATGTCTTCTACTTTTCTCTTTTTGGCCTGCAAAATCCAATATATTTTCTCTCAAAGTGACTGGAGGAAGGGGCTGTTAAAGCAAATCATCCAAACACCTTCTGAGCATCAATACTCACATTTTCCCTTTTTCTCTCCTCTGCTTCTTTCAGCCTGCAGCTTCCAAATCCCTTTGACTTTTGTTTAACTTGTATAAATGTGTGTGTTGCACTGTGAAATAGTTTTAATGTAGCTAGTGTAAGTTTGCTTAATGGACATTCTGGAGAAAAACTCCTGAACTTTATTTAGGCTTGATATTGGAAAAATCTATAAATTATCTGCCTGGATTGCAAGCAGCACAAACCTCAGTTTCTACAATAACACAGGGTGGGAAAGAATGCAGGATGTTCTGACTCAACAAACCACCTACAGTACCTAAAGCACAATTGTAAATTAGATTTGAAAAGGCTTTCAAGGCTTTTATGCACTACATTTCTAGTTTTTCTCAGACAGATTGATCTTCTCTTCAAGACTTTAGGTCAAATCCTGACTCTGTGTGAACTCATATAGTGCCAATAACAGGAACTCCTGCTCCAAGAATAAATGAATTTTTAGTGTGTGTCATTTGACTTTCCATTGATACACAATTCAAGGCTGCAAGCAGATGGAACTTAAAGGAATCATTAAGGTGGTGCTTCTAGCAAGCCAGAGGAAGGAACCTGCTCTGTGTTGTTTAATGTTCTATTTAAACACAAAAACTGTAGCCTCAGCTGGAGTCTTTCTGTTGAAACCCTGCTGGAGATGTCAGTTATGCATACTTGATAGAGCCCAAGTAGCAACTAAAATTGGAGTCAGTAACTGCAGCTTGCTGAATCTTCAAATAAGTTTCGGGGTAGTGGGAAGGGGAGGGTGTTCTGTTTTTTTCTGTTCACATCCTATAGGTGGGTGATACCCAGGTCCTGGCATAGTTATGTGGAGTTGTGCCCACATTGACCCATAGGGCAGACTGGGGCAATTGCCTGTCTACCCTAGAGGCTTTCCTGTTCAACACATGAACCCCTGTGGGGCTCAACCTTTTTGACCAATGGGGCAGAAGGGCAGTGCTCAGACCAACTAAAGATATGTAGGAGAGACCAGACAACACCTGTGCACCAGAATGAATGCACACCGGAAATCCATCAAAGACAGAAACACCCCATTACCGGTGGGGGCACATTTCTCACAGGAGGGCCACTCTCTCTCCAATCTCTCAGTCCTGATCCTCAAGGGAAATTTACACAACACATCCCAGAGACGAGCCTATGAGCTCCATTTCATCAACCTGCTGGATACTAGAGATCAGGGACTAAACATAGACATTGGATTTTTGATACATTATAATCTGCCTGGCAACTGACTCCCCAGCCCAGCCCAGCCCAGCCCCTGGCTTGTTTACTTTTCATTCCATCCAGGAAGAGCACACACCGACTGCTGCAGCTTCCTCAGCCTGACGAAGGGTTTTTGAACCCGAAAGCTTGCTTAATAACTATTCTTCAACCATTTGGGTTGGTCTAATAAAAGATATCAAATTCACCCAAGGAATCTTGTCTGCCTAACAAGGGTATTGGCATCCCCCACACACATTTAAGACAAAATTTGGAGGTCCCAACTCCAATTGCCAGAATGATGCAATGGGCCATTGAAAATGATGAAATAGATATGGATAATCCTCGTTGTTTAAAATGTATAAAAGACACACTCCAAGAATTGCAGCAATGTCCATATTGACACTGCACATGTCAGAACTGTAAATATGAATAATATTTCATTGTGAGGAGTTTCCCTTAGCAGTTTTCTGTGTTTGTTTTCTTTTGCAGAAACCTTAATGTGAAAATTCAATCCCGAAGTGAAGGTGGCTGATGGACCACGAATCCTTGGTGTTGTCAGCAGTCACCAGTGTTTCCTTGTATCTACCATGGCTCATCTGCTATAACAATTGTTTTGTTTGTTTTGTGTTGTACATCTGTGTTATGTGGTGTGTTTTGTTTTTTGTGACTTAGATAGGTATGAATGTCATGTGAATATTGTCAAAACTGTTGGTAATATCCCCGTCTGAAAATTGAATTTGTCTGTGGATCCCAGATCAGGATGCTTCCATCTAGCTTGGACTGGAAAGTTGTCCTAATATTTGGAACAAATGTCAGCAATTCACATGGGAGTTTCAGGTTGGGAGTTTCACTTACTTAGCAAAATGGCATTTATCAAAAGGTAATGGGTGTATTTTTAGCAAACCACCAGATGAAATGTTTCCAAGGCTATCAAAATAATCTTGTTGGTATTTAGATGCTATTTATGACACCAACATATCAGGAGATGTGTGGAAAACTTCACTAACCCAGTGTTTTAAAGGAAACAAGGGCCTGCAGAGTTAATGCTTTCCTAAACCTGGGACCTCTATGCCTGAAAGATGCTTGGAAATAAAGTTAAATTTGGCTCAGTGATGGTATAATGTTATCTGGTTAACCACAGGAAATTGAAAGATAGGTCTTCCTGTTGCAATCTGAATTATTGAAGGATTTATTAATTATAAATTGGACAGCATATGGGAAAGAACACCTTGGTGGTACATATTCCACCTGGAGAGGTACACAAGTTATATGGTAAATATCAGACACAATCTTGGTAGTAGCAGAAAACTGTAAATGTGTATGGACCCGTAATATATTTGGTAATCTGGAGAGGGACCTGTTCAAGAGGATCAAGCAAATTAAACTTAGTCATATTTGTAGGGGCAATGTTATTTTGATGGGTGAAAAAGGGATTTATACCACTGCAACTATTTGGAGTAATTATCACTCCTCTTTCCAAAGTTAGTCTTTTAATTTTTCCTATTTCTGAGTTTCATTTGACTTCAAGAGCAGCTGAAGGTATCACACCTCCTTTCCATAAAGCTGGACCATGGTGTTCAGTAGTATTAATACATGTTTTTGGTTGGATCTAATGAGTGGAAGTAACATAGCGTATTGTAATAGGACTGTGGGAATCACATTTAATTTCCTTATTAAAGAAGCTCCTGTCCAGGTTTTTGATCTGAATGGAAAAATTTCCTCTGCCACCTTAGCTTGCATGCAGCAGTCTTGATAATTCAACTCTTTCATAGCAAGTTATTTGGGTCCTGTCATCTACTTATCTTACATAAATCAAATACAGTATCTGTGGACCTCACAGGGTGTCAGTTTTTATGGTTGCGTGGGAAATGTGTGAATGATTGCTAAAAAGCGTGTCCCTTTTTATTAGCAAGTCATCAAAGTTGGAGGTGCTGGCTGGATCTATGGTATATTAAAAGTACACAGATGTATACCTACAGGCCAAGAAGAGATGTTACAGTAACTGGCCTGGGTGAAGCTGCAGTGGGAGCAGCTGTCATGGACAATATTAACATTGAAGTCTTAGCTAATAAACTAACCTATGCCATGGCTGAGATGTAAAGAGTTGTAAAACTCTTAACAAGTTCATTGTCATGCCTGGGAATTGGGAAACAGCTAGTGGGAGACATCCTGCTGGTACTTCAACAAACTGAAGAAGACCACCAAATTATAGTTGCAGTAATTGATAAATTAATTCAGTACAAAGTTTCTCTAGCCCTGGCCTGTACACAAGCTCAAGATTTAATCCAGGTCATAGTCACTCAAATTATCTGCTCTGGCTTTCAGCAGAGCTTAGAAAAAATGTTTAAAACAATGTCAATCAAGGAGAAAAAGACCTTTCCATGTGGTGGAAGTCAATATTTTTTATATACAGTGAATTGAACCAGTGAATTGTGGCTCATGTGATTACTGTTAGTGCCAATTTCTGTATTACCATATATCCACTGGTGTCTGTGGGCCTTGGAATTAATAAAGGTGTTGTGATGTACCCTTGTAACCATCATCAGTGGGCATTTAAGCAAAAGAGTAGATGAAGGACCATTAATATCAAGGGATGTCTAATTCATGACAATCTGGGGTATGTGTGTGAGGACCAGAATCTTCAAGCATGAGATGAATGCCTGTATACACAACATGAAGTTCAACACACTACTTTTAGTTTGTGAAAACGATTCTGTTGTTGTATATATTGGAAAGGGATGTATTTGTGTATGTACTCATTGCCCATATGCCTTAATTTACCAATAAAGTCTGTATCCAATGATGTTTTTAATAAATTAATGTTTTTGTAATGTTTCATTGTTCAGTGGTTGTGATTTTATGTATTTTGTGCCTTGGTGGACTGTACAGTCTATCCAAGTTAAACTATGGCTATAACATGATATAACCCCAGTGCCACTAGGATTATATTTGCCACTTTTGCAACAAGTTTTATCTCACCCTAATCTACAACCTGTACTCCAGTCTATTAAGAAATACAACCAAGAAACTGTGGTTCAGGTTAACCATAAAAAAGGTAGTACTAACACTATTAGAAAAGGTTCAGAATGCTAAACAGCATTCTTTGTGGGAAACATTACTTAGATAAAGCCCAACTGCAATGGGATTTCTTAATCTACTGCTACATCTCATTCTTATTTTTGCTTTTTGTTCAAAAGGTATAGTTTGTGTTTACAATTTTATTGTGCTGGAGAATGAAATGGATATATTTTACACTAAAATTGCTATCAAGCTCAACAGCTGCAAAACTTATATTATGACAAGCTCCTTTGATAAGCGGGATGTCAGACAAGCCTGGGGTGAAATGATCACATCCTATGTAAAGAGCTGGGCTGATGGCTGTAACCCATACAGGCCTTGAGCATCAGGAGCAGAGTTTCATGACCAGATTGACTTCCACGCAGGTGAATCTAGCCATTAAAGAGGGAATTGTAAGGGTAGCTTGTGACATTTAGATTTAGTTGTATCTGCTTGACTGTGAATTAAAGCATTATTTCAACGTTTCTTTTATATTCAGCCTTATTTATCTATAGCTTAAGTTTTTATTTAGCCTCATGATTATTTAAACTTTTCTTTTTCATTTTGCTAGTGTCTATGTTATCAGCTAGCACTGAGCTCACTTTCATATGCAGCTCATGTTCCACTGTTATCAACATAGATGTATGAAATGTAGGCCTTGTGAAATGTAGGACTAATTTGAGCTGGCCAATCAGCTGAAATTAACTGAACTTGGCACTAACTGACTGAATCAGAGGGATGACATGGTTGGATATGTTAATGAAAGGTAATAAGAGGGGACCAATTGGAGAGTGCTCAACTGCAGAGCCCTTGGTATTGATGAACAGACCAAATTAGGAGTCCTGGGCATGCCCAAATTAAGAGATCAGTAGAAGACCAAATTAAGATGTGTGCATTTGATGAGTTTGTTGGAACAAAGGAATATGCTGACAGGATAAAAAACATGAACAACACAGGGAAATCAATCAATGATACCTGGAAATGAAGAGTCACCAGAGGAATAAAGTTAAAGAAAATGCAACACAAAAAAAGTGGGGGTGGCACAAGAAAGTTGGCTGTGTGTTACCATCCAACAACATCTAGACTGAGAAACAGCCATTACCAGCAAGCCATCACCCTCTACTTTCAGGAACTGATTGGCCACCTTTTCTGTGAAGTAGAATAACATCTGGGATTGGTAAAACCATTTAACTAAGTGTTTTCTTTCTATATATATAGATACTATGTATACATTTAAATAATTAATAAAGTTAGATTGTAATTAAGTTGAATGGTGTGAGGTGTATTCCATGTTCACTCTGGGTTGGTTATGCTTTAGCAGCGGAGTTGGCAGGTTTGGGGGGCAGGGTTTGTCCATCCAGGGTTGGGGGATGTAAAATAACCCAGTCACAGTGGAGGGGGGTGGTAAGAAGAGCATAGCCCCAAGGCTGTGGCAGGCTTTTGCAGCCCCCAGTCTGCATTCCAAATACATACAGACATTCAGTAGATCTGGCTAATCCATTCCCAATCTAACTTAGTTCATTTTCTCAGGTAAACTAAGTAAGATTGGATAAGTCCTTTTTTGCTTGATCTAACTTTCCTAAACATCTGTACAGGTTGGTGCTTAGACTGACCTAACCCTACTTAGGTTGATCTAAGTGTAACATCTGCATGTACTTTTAGGGCACCTATACATGAACATGGAGGCTGCTCCAATGCACTGGATTTCCAGTGCATCAGAGCACATTCAGTCAAGTGTGGTTCATGTATCATCATTCCTGCACTTAAAAATGGAGGCTGGGGAGCTTGTGCTAAAGCTCATTGAATGAGCTTTAGTTCAAGCACTCCCACTGCCATTTTAAAGTGTGGGGACACTGATACAGGAGATGTGGCAACATTTTAATTAGAGTGTCTCCTAGAGCCACTCTAATTAAAGTGCTACTTCCCCCACCCCTGGAGCACATGTAAATCTGCCTTTAGAGACTAAATACTTCAGAAAGGCATAGAGGGAACATGAATTCCTGTAGCAATATTACCTGATTGTATCATGCAGTTAAGGGGACTGTATATTTTATACTATATATTGCCTTTTAAGGCCAACATTGAGAGCTGTTTTTTGTTTTTGTCCTTTTTAGACAAAGAGGTAATTAAGGAATGTCTCTATACTTTTTTTTTTTCCTTCTTCTTCCTGCTGGATCTGGTGTTAAGTACACTCTGCTCCCCAGTACCTGGCAAAAAGCAATAGCACTGATACTCCATTCTCACTATTTTTTGGACCAGAATAGAAAGAGGCATGAAAGAGGAAATAAGCTACATCCTTTCATGGGTTGTAGCTACTTGTTTGGGGAAGAGGAGAGAACATGAGGTCTGCAGGAAGGACAATATACCTCAGAAAGACATCTTTAAGGAAGAATTTCTTCTGGACTTCTGCAATTTATGTACTTCCCTGCTTCAGAGCTCTAGCTATAAAAGTGTAAGTATTGGTCATTATAATTACTAAGGCTCAATCTACATGTCATGTTTTAGGTTTGATTAACCAGTTCATCATGCCTTAAGTAGTCACTTAGCCACACATTCAATAAATTAATGGTATGATAAAAAGAGGAATAAGCTACATAGTTATTCCACAAAATATGTACAATAACTTTGTAGTGGCTTTCTACCATGCCATTGATTGAACATGTGATGGGGCTCCCTGTGTCTGGGAGCCCCATCAGCTGATAGGAGCTCCTAACTTGGGTTGGGGGCATGTGCATCCCTGAACCTGGGAGCTTCTAGCTGACACTGGTTCCCAGCCACAGGGGCATCACATGAACACCCATAAATGGGAGATTGTGTCAGCAGATCTGTGGTCTCCCTGCTGTACTGTCACACTGCAGAGTAGGAGTTTTGAAGTGATGGGAGCCCAAGAAGGGTGGCTGTGCCTTAAGGAAACGATCCTTCAGGCACAAAGCGAGACGATCCCCGTGCGAGGTAAAAGAGGGAAAGGGGCCAGGAGGCTTCCCTGGCTGACCACAGAAATCCAGGGCAGCCTAAGGGCCAAAAGGGGAGCACATAAAAAGTGGAAACAGGGTGAGATCAACAAAGATGAATGTACCTCCTCTGCTCGTGCTTGTAGGGAGGAAGTTAGACGGGCCAAAACTACCATGGAGCTGAGGATGGCATCCCAAGTAAAAGACAACAAGAAATTGTTTTTTAGATATATAGGGAGTAAAAGGAAGGCCCAGGGACGAATAGGACCCCTGCTAAATGGGCAGAAACAATTGGTGATGGACAGGGGGGACAAC
>NW_005843641.1:20234-39282 GCF_000455745.1 Alligator sinensis | reverse complement strand
ACTCTTTCCTGCCTATGCAGGGGGTCGGACTCGATGATCTATTGAGGTCCCTTCCGACCCTAACATCTATGAATCTATGAATCAAGGACCCCTGGGGCCTCCCTGAAGTTGGGAGCCCAGGTCGTCTGATGGGGCTCCTCCCTGTAGGAACTTGTTTTTTGCTGGTGCAGGGGGAGCCTGAGATTGGGATCCTCCTGCCAATAAAGCACACTGGTATCTGATTCACAATCCCACAATCACACCTCTGGTCATGCACGTGTGGCATGACAGGAGGTGTGATTGTGTGGATCATGCATTAGATTTCATTGTGCCTTTATTTGTATATTTAGAGTTCCCTAAAGAACATTTAGTGCACATGTTTGTACTGTGGTAATTGTTAAGGAACACAAAAAATAGGGTTCCTTTGTGTAAGACTATAGTGTAACTGCAGCAGGGGGAGTGGGGCATTTGCCCTCGGCACCAAAACAACAACACCCAGGGACCCCATGCAAGTGAAGTAATAGAGTGAGGAGACATCTGAACAGCAGCAGCAGCTAGGCAGTGAATACAGAACTGGCTCCAATCCCTGCAGCACAGCACCAGAAGCGGTGGGGTCCCTCCCCACCAAAAGACTATGGAGTGTGACCCAGAGCCCTGTATACAGCAGGGAGTGTGTGTAGAGATCTGTCCTGGCCCCCTGGCAATTGCAGCAGAAGCAAACTGACCATGCAGAGCTAGGACCTAACTGCCCATGGAGCTGACAGTGAGCTGAGAACTTTCCCTTCACTCCTGGCAACTGCAGCAAGAGAAGGCTGCATGGGGAAGTAAAATATCCTCCATGCAGCAGCACATGCAAAGATCTGCCCCTGCCATTCCTGGCTATTGTGCCTGTGGGGACCTGGGACCCATCCACCTGTTGAGCAGGCAGCATGTTTGGAAATGTCCCCAGCATCAGCCACACAGAGGACAGGGAACTGCCCCCCCCCCTCCCCCCAACAAGTGCAACCAGGACCATATTCTGCTTTCAAGAAGTTATGACTGAGATACAAAGGGAGCCATGGTCCAACCAGGACTGGCAGCCAGTTACAGAATTACACCAGGTGAGGTTTTGTTCTACAAGTTGTAAAGGCATCAGTGAGCAAAAACCCCAATTTGTCCTGGCATTACAGTCTTATGTATTACAAGCACAATAGGATGTGTTAGGGTAACACTAAGTGGATTTTTGGGGAGCACTGGATTTGCAACTGAATACAAAGGATTTAACCTGTGGCCTAGCAGAGCAGCTGACCACAAGGCAGAATGATATCTAAGCCAGCCATTTGCTTATGTTAAGAAACCATCTAAACTGTGTCAACCATTTTCTGAGGAAACAGCAGCAAGTGAATCTGCGTGAGTCTGTGCGCTGTAAATGAGGTGATGTTTTAGGAATGTGGAAGATGGTACAACCTGAGACAGAAAAACAGACTGGAATGTGAAAAACAGCACATAAATGGTAACAGAATCTGAGATGAACATATGTGAAAAGGTGAACAGTAATTGGTGGAGAAGCCTCCAGAAGCTTCCAGGGTTTGGTCAAAGTCCTCCCACTGACGAGAGAAGTCAAGGTCTTAGACATACGCTTATAGCAAAAATACATGTAAATGAATGAAATGCATAGGCAATCCCATGCTAATGAAGCAAACAGTAAACAGAGGTGGAGCTTGAGATGGGAGGAAAAATGGGTGGAACATAGGAGGAGTGAGAGTAGAGCAAATGTTAATGAGTATAAATCAAAGTGTATAAATATGGGGAAAAAAACTATTGTTTGTTGCTGCTCCCTGTGTTCATAGATTGGGTGTCTGTGAGGGAGCTTGCCCGAAGCTGTCTCCATTCTGAATAAAGCTGTTGCAAGCAATGTGTGCTGGTGTTTACTCCCTGTCTGCTCTGGCTAATGAGTACCAGGATCCATGAGCAATTGGAACATCGTCTCCCTAGTTGTTGGACGCTGCATGGAGTCTGGATGTATTACAATATTTAACAATAGCCTAAAGCTCTGTGGTCATAGAGGAAATTGATAAACTAAACAGTAGAAAATCACCAGGACCTGATGGCATTCACCCTCGAGTCCGTGAAAGAGCTCAGATCAGGAATTGTGGAACTCCTAACTGTAATGTGCAACCTATCATTAGAAACCGCCTTGGTACCAGAGGACTGAAGGGTTGCCAATGTGATTCCAATATTTAAGAAGGGCTCTGGAGGTGGTTCAGGGAACTACAGGCCAGTGGTTCTAACTTCCGTTCCTGGAAAACTGGTATAAACAATAATAAAAACAAAAGTATTGTTTAGCACGGGGATGAACATGGCTTGCTGGGGAGGGATCAGCATGGTTTTACCTTACCAACCCACCAGAGCTCTTTGATGGTGTCAATAAGTTGGTCAATCAGGGTAGTTGACATAATATATCTGGGCTTCCAAAAAGACTTTGACAAAGTCCTCTATCAAAGGCTCTTAATGAAGCTAAGTAGTCATAGGATTACAGGGAAGGTTCACTTGCAGATAAGAAATTGGCTTAAAGATAGAAAACAAAGAGTGAGTATATAAATGGTCATTTTTGGGGATCGAAAGAAATAAACAATAGAATCCCCCAGAGAGCTGTCTTGGGACTGGTGTGATTTAAGATATTAATAAATTATATGGAAAAGAGGGTAAGTAGTGAGGTGACCAAATATGCAGATCATACAAAAATATTAAAAGTGGTAAAGACCAAAGTAGACTGTGAGGAACTAGAGAAGGATCTTGCACTGTTGAGGGAATAGGCAACTAAATGGAAGGGGAAAAAATTAATGATGGTGAGTATAAAATGATTCACATCATCAAAAATAATCCAAACTATACCTACACTACGATAGGCTCTACATTAGCTGTTGCCACATAGAAGAGTGATCTGGGAGTTGTAGACAGCGTGCTAAAAACAGCTGATCAGTGCTCAGTATCTATCAAAAAGGCAAACAAAATGTTAAGAATTATTAAGGGGATTATAAACAAAACTAAGTATCATTATGCCTTATGGTGCTTCATCACCTTGAGTGCTGTGTCCATTTTTGGTCCCCACATCTCAAAAAGGATATAGAAGAACTAGAGAAGGTACAGAACAGGATGAATAATGGTATAAAGGTGCTTCCATATAAGGATAGACTAAAGGGGTTAGGCTTATTCAGTTCATAAAAGAGATGTTTGACGGGGACATGATAAGTGTTTAAAAAAAACTATGTTGTAAAGAGAAAGTGAATAGGGATTTCTTATTTACTATCTTTCACTATGCAAGAACTAGGGGTCATAAAATGAAACTAATACTAGTAAGGGGTTTTTTTTATACAGCATGTAATTAAAGCACAGAACTCATGGCCATAAGATATTGTGGAAGCTGACAATTTAGCAAGATGCAAAATGAGGTCGGACAAATTATTGGAGGAAAGGTATGTCAATAGCTATAGATTTCATAGATTTAATGGATTTCTAGAGTCAGAAGGGTCCTGGTAGATCATCGGGTCTGAACCCCTACTCCAGGCAGGAAAAAGCACTGGGGTTAAATAACCCAAGCCAGATGCCTGTCTAATCTCCTCTTGAACACTGCCAAGTGTACCGAAAAGTACCACCTCCCTTGGAAGCCCATTCCATGTTTTGGCAACCCTTACCATAAAGAATTTCTTCCTTATGTCCAATTGAAATATATTCTCCTTCAGTCTGTGGGTATTATTTCTGGTAACCCCAAGGGGTGCCCTAGATGAGTTTGTAGGTAGCCACAAGATTGCCTCTCAGCCTCCTCTTGCAGAGGCTGAAGAGACGCAGGTCCCTCAGTCTGTCTTCATAGAGTCTTACTATTGAGCATAGGAGTTGGGAGTACAGCCCCTGAATCAGAACTTCCTAGATCCTCAGTGCTGGAGGCTGCAAATGAGAGAGGAAGAGTAGAAAAACCCTGGTTATACCCTGTTTATGTTCCCTTTCACCATACACTCTCTGCTACTTTGTGACAGGATACTGGGCAAGACAGACCTGCAGCCTGACTAAGTAAATGGCAGTTCTTATGTTCTTATAAGAGGGCACATCACATAACTTTGTTTAACTAGTTAATGCCTAGTTAATCTGTAAGATTAAACAGAATATTAATGAAATTCATATATTAGAAGGAGCTGGAAACAACAATAAAGACAAGACCTGATACAGAGGGTTTTAGAAAAATAAAAACATGGGAAGAAAAAAAAGTTGACCTTGGATAAAAACATGCTAATAGTATTACTACTAATAACACATCTAGATGGAAAAGAACCATTCAAAAAGAAAGAGTACTTGCATACAAATTTACATACACTATATGTATATATATGTGTACGTGTACATGTACACACTCTTTTCAGTATGTAATTACAAAAAATGCTTTGTATCCATAGCACCACTATGCCCCATGTCAATTAAAAGATATTAATCAAGCAGAAGTTTTAAAAAAAGAGCAATGATTTACGAATTCAGTTAAATCCAGGCAGACCTATCCATGACATCAAAGTAAAGGATCATATCTCCTGGTATCTCCTAAATCAATTCCCTCCTCACAATGATTATAACCTTCAGGTTGTGTGTGATATGCACAAGCAAAGCCCACTCAGTGGACACAATCTTCAACTGAAATAAAAAAAGATATCAGTCTTGAGTTTCTGGACTAAATAACACATTTGACATAGCATGAATGGCAAGGTAGGAAAACATTCAACTAATGACTAGCATAAGTACCACCTGCAAGGAAAGAAAAAAAGGAGCTATAATTCTATCAAAGACCACAGAAATCTACAGAGTTTATCTGTCTGTTTGTTGGTCTCTCTTGTCTAATAGGACTAGAGATATTAGGAAAAATAAAAATTCTACCTATTGAAAAGCAAGATAATGGATTAGCAGCACTGGGGGAAGGGAAATAAGTAATCTGAAACAAACATTTAGTAGGATGGAAGCACTTTGAAAGTGTACAGAAAAAGACCTAAAGCTTACAGTGGACAGCTAATTAGATATGAACTCATAATTTGATATAGCAGCAAAGAATGCTAATGTGATTTACACTACATTAACAAAGGCATGAAATTGTACACCACAGAGCTCATTAAATGTCCTCCATTAAGAATTAGAGGGATCAAATTTACAAAACTGAAAAAGTTTTGGATAGCATATTGATGAACCAGACACTTACGGACAAACCAGAAGTACATCAATTTAAAAAGCTACACAAAAATTAAGAAAAAGAAAAACTGATTTATGAAGAAAGAAGATTAAATGACAATGAAGGAGGTATGTTACCAATAAAGAGAGGAAGGAACTGTTACATGGTTCCAGAGGCTAATTTGGGAAGCAGCAGTTAATTATCCTTTGTATATTTGACATGCTAATCAATTATTTACTCTTAAGTGATATTATATACAGAACAGATCCTATGGATAACAAACTGGAAATGAAGAAAAATCTCACTTCTTCAGTTTTCAGAAAAAAATGTGTTTAATTTTATTCATTCTTTCTGTTTAAATATTTTCCCAATTCAAGCAATAGCTGCATAGCTTGTTTAGATTTATATATTTGCAATTTAAAAGAATTAAAGTTTAAAAAATGTTTCTAAACTTTTAACTTTCCAGTGTAACATTCTTGGCAGAATGCAAGATGTTTTATTAATCTTTTACAAAGGGCAGTCAACCTAAATTAGTTGGATAACTATGAGTGAATGAACTATGAAAGCATTTCCACAGGAAAACTAGAAATGGTGAGTATTCCTGCACTCATTGAAAAAAAACTGTCAAAAAGTCTTTAATTGTTCAATGAATGTCTCAAATAATACTGGTTATATGTTGTCAGATTGTTTTTTGAGAGAAAATTATTGTAATCATTGTGAAGCTTAAGTCGTTCTTATATATAATTAAGCTGATATCATATACCAATCTAGTTTATAATGATGGTTGCAGAATCATGTCAATATTAAGAAACTAATTTTTCACTCTACTTCCTTTCTGCAATTTTTGGAGATTTTACTGATCATTTCTCAGTTATAATTTTGAGCTCCGTTGAACTGTTGTGGATGTTCTATTTTTATTTATTTTTTTAAAGAACACGTGTGAACTGAAGTCATTCCTTTGCACCTGAATGGTGCTACTGATTGTGTTCTCACCTCCCAACTGGTCCTCCTGTGGTAAGCTATTAACATTGATTACTTGGGTAAAACTAAGATGCCAATACCAAGCCTGTTCTTTTGATTGAAAAGTTGTCAATGTAACTTTGCTATTTTGGCTAGTAGTACAATTTTAAAATATAAGTCTGGGACACTTCAGAGTCCATATTATATATTGTTCATACTTCAAAATATGGTAACGTCTCTTTAAATGCTTCAAAGACAAAGGAAATATAGTACAAATGTATAAAATATATGTAGAATTCTCAAAAAAGGAAAAAGTTTATGAGCACTCAATTTTGGGTTGCCTGAAAATTCAGCAAATTTTCAAAGCAGAAAGTGTGGACAGTGGAAGAATTTTAAAAAATCAGACTTCTACTCTAGGCTCTATTCATAGTTCCCCACATCTCCTTTCAACCATCTGCATCAAATGGCTGTCCTAAGTCTGACCCCTAAATTGCTACATTCTGTGGATATGAGTAGTATAACAAAGTCTGTGTGGGAGGGATGGGGGAAACAACAATGGGGGTTGTGAAAAAAACAGAAGTAAACACACTGATAGCCTGGCTGCCACTGTGCTGCCAGTAGGATAGCCACTCATGCTACCCCACCCATGTGCTACTGTGCCCAGGGCATTCAGGTGTCATGCATTGCCTCTGATGGAAATCATCAATCTGCCTCTGTTTCCTCCCTGACTATTTTTCTATTAGGTTTCCTTCTTAAATACAACTTATTAACCATATTACACAAATACAGGCTTCCCTTGTGTTTTGCCTAGTGGAATGATTTATCAGTTTTGAGGGGGCTCCCCATGTATATAGATGTTCCTGGGTTTGCTGTAACAAAATCAGAAGTACCTTCTTAAGTGCATACAGATCTCTGTAATATTTTTTCTTTAATTTAATCTTTATTTTATGATTTCTTATTTGGTCTAATAAAAAGGTATCATCTCTGTACCAAGAGTTTTAGAGCTTTGCATTTCTTGTAGATCTTTAAGGAATTTTAAATATTCTACCCCTAATCTTTTGGCTGCCCTCTGATATCACATTTGGGGAATTTGGATATGTTAATCTATTCAGAAAGCCACTAGAATACCCAGATTTGTATTATCACCTCTTGGCATCTAGCTTCTTATGCTAGAGCATTTGTAGTAGCATATAAAGCCAAAAACATTTGAATAGTAACATTGACAAACTTTTCTTTTTTAATGGTGTTCATTTCACAACCACTTGGAGCCTCCACTCGTCAGTATATACTCTACCAAATATAAATATATATTTGGAGGAAGAGCTCAATTTAGGTTCCATGTTATAATTAAGGCAGTTAATCTGTTTTTGATTTTTCTATTCATTGTTAACCATTCTCAATTAATTTTAGCTTCTGAAAGTGAGCTCTCATTTTGCAGTTACAGGGCATTTATTTACTTTACTTCTAATAATATTGTAAATATTACTGTGGGGATTTTTCATATTACTAGTATAAACTGGGGTTCACATCATCCTAGAGTGGATTCACATGTTCTCTCGTCCACCATATGTAAGTAAAAGTGGCTCCAGCATCCTCTAACTGAAGTACAGACAACACAGAAACAACAAAATATTTGCAGTTCTTGAGGGACATGAATTTTTAAACTTTCTTGGTGATGCTATGAGGGTTGAGTAAACTACAATTTAGCAGATTAGAAGCTAAAACAATGGCCACATTTTTTACCTAACTGGCATGTTTTTAGAGTTCTGTTGTATGCAATAATAAAACAGATGCCTTTTTACTGTTGTTTAAATCAAATATTCTTGGAAAATACTGTTATATCAATAATGTCAACAGGCTTCAAGTAACAAATTATATGCACTTTAAATGTGGTCTAAATTATAGACACTTTGTAATTGAATATTCTATTATTTGTTTTTTGTGAGAAACTGCTTTTTCTGTAAATTTTTGGATTTAGAGCTGAATAAAAAGAAATCAAGGAAAGAAACAAATAAACAAAATCCTAAATCAACATTGTATTGGTTCCAGAATTTTTGAAAATATGAACAGGAATGTTTTGGAAACAAGAAATGGGGAAGGGGAAATTTGAAAAAAATCAAGATTTCCTCACTCAATTTGTCAAGAGACAATGAATGCGGTAAAACAGATATATATGAATTGCACAAAAGTTACTTGGAATTTCCATAAGAAGGAATGGAATTTAATATTTCTTTGATTTCTTTGTTGTGTGATGTAGTTTATATTAAGTGAAGCTATCAGAAACGTTGGGCACTATTTGGTTTTTTTTCTGAATGGAAAGGCAAGTATGTCATAATACTTGTAAACAATCTACCACTGATTAATAAAATTATTTTTTGCATTACCAACTTAAGAAAAACTTTAGAAAACAAAAACATGTAGAGCTGGATTTCTTATGCAATTAATATGTAATAAGTTAGTGTGATTAATTTGTGCTAGTATGAAAAATGAGAAAATACAAATTATAATTTTAGAAAGCTTTTTATTTCTCTTTTTGCTACATTATGTTTTTGTTTTGTCTTTAAATTTTTGTTTTATTCTAATCTTTCAAGAAACATCCTTCAGTTCTCTCTCTCTCTGAATTAAGGAAACTATGCCTTGCCCAGTGTAACATGATCATTTAAGTCACAGATAGATCTCACAGAGAGAGAGAGAATCAGGGGCTTGAAGTCAGTCCCTGGAGTACAGCAGCACACATACGAATACTTTAGGTTTTTAATCTAGTTAGTTTGGATATCTATTCAAAAGTGCAGTGTTGTGATTTTATTGATGTTGGTAGATAAAAGCTAAATTAAGTACGTCTCCAGAAACAAAACTAGATTAGGTATGTCTCCATATGCTGCAATTACTTTTCCTACTGCTCAAAATCAAGATAAGGAGATTAATTTCTGAGATGATAAAAAGATGTAGCTGGCTGGAAGTTTTGTATTCATCTGGGTATCAAGATACGCATTAAGTTCAGGCTAAGAAAATTCCCACCAGAAAACCCATCTTAGGATCTGCTCACATCTTTATTCTCCTAAAACCTACAACGATTATTTGAAAACTTTCCAAACCAGTGGTTACAGAGAGCTGTCCCCAGATGGGGTCTAGGAACCTAGGAGCTTCGTCTATGTCTTTATACATAACCAATATCCTGGCAACCTACCTGTATATACTCCATTTCAAAATTATTCACAGTGGGCGTGTCTACACAAGGCACTACTGTGCAGTGGTTACTGCACATTTATGTAGTACTTGTATAAATAAGTACTATATAAACATGTATAACCAGAATTACTGTGCAGTAGCACCAATGAATATCTTTTTAAGTAATGCTACTACACAGTAGCCTAATAATACTGCACAGTAGTGTATTAGCATTGTCTGTGCTGTGACAGGTTTCTGCTCAGTATTATTCCAGTATTGTGCGGTCAACATCTCATGTAGACATGTCACCTAATCAGCATAAAGTGGTGGAATAAGCAGCTGCTGCCAGTTGTAATACAAGGGTGTACATGTAAATTAAAAGTGTATTTGGTCAACAGTAACCAAATAATGAAATGTCTCCTATTTGATTTTAAGTTACCCAAACTGTTATTGACATTATCTATAACCAGCCAAATTGATATACCAGGTATCACCTGTACCCCCTTTAATTCCTGTATAAGGGGTAGGCACTAAATCACATTTAGGACAATCTGTAATTAAAACATTATAATTATAATCTGAAATACAAAATACAAGCAAAGAGATACATCTTCAGAACATAAATAGCAGTCTGTCATTCTTATTGTATAAAAACCTGCACTTTAATTTATTTTGTTTTCTTGGAAAATGGTATTTATGATAGAAATTCCATTATTTTTATAATACACCAACACACTATAAATGCATTTGTATAAACATTAGCATAATTTACAATACTATGAATATATTTACATTCATTCTAGCTATTTTAAATTGAGAACTTTTGAAATAGAAAACATAAAGCCAAATCAATGTTGTTTTTAAGCTAACATATTTTTGCATTTAGTTTCTACACTCTATTTAAGCTCAAAGCCAAAGAACAAGTGAATAATCTACATTTAGTGACTAATGATTTTGAGTCTTTATCATTTTATTTAAAAGTAGATTCTCTCTTCTGATAGGAAACATGATTGAAGTAATAAAGGCTTGCTTAATTTTGAAGAAAAAAAAATCAATCAGTAGCTTTATCTAGAACAAGAACATTTTTTTCTGATCACATTACAAAATGAAGCTTCCAGCAAAGGAAAATGTGTATCCCTCAAAACAAAAGAATTCCCTTCTATCAATACAGATGTGGGATAACATAAATCTAGTTGTTGAAAATTTGGTATTCAAAGATATTTAAGCACCTAAATATCACTATAGGTGCCCAGCAGGAATTTCAAAAGACCTCAGGTAGGTTAAGTACTTAACTATTAATGGGAATCAGCTCTATACCCTGTGCTCTATCGAAATGACTTTTGGTGCCTAACTTCCTTACTATACTTACAAAGGATATTTGAGTTTTATTTTTACCCATCCAGTGTAATGAAATCCAGGTGCATTCTTTTCTGTCTCCAATCTACAGGAATTTTTGGAAGTATGAAAAATATATTGCCCATTTTAAGATCTGTGCAGTCCATGACTTGAATGAAAATTCATACAAGGAAGAGCAATAAAATAGCTTATGTAAAGCTACTAGAAGACCGTGGGGGCAAAATATTATTAAAAATATCTACATCTCTGCAAGTGGCATTAAAGAAGTAAAATACATTGGCTTCTTGAGAAGACAGAAGCAAATTGAGGAGATACTACATGTAAAGCACGAAAGAACAATTTGAAAAGAACTGTTCATTACCTTTTAGTTGAGAAAATGTTTTCATCTGAATGTAGCACTTGTGAGAATTAGTATATTAATTGTCAGATGGACAAATATTCTCTATCCAAGTAACAAGTCCATGTCCAGCTATGACTTTAAAAATTGACCTATTTCATAGCTATTCACCCTGTATACTGGTCAGAATATAATCTAGGTGCCCAACTTTACCAAGAATTTAGCAAGGGTTATACATATAGTGAATTGTGGTGATGGTTTGTAATGGAGGACAACGATGAAGAGATACTTTTTGGAGGGTTTAAAAAAAAAATCACACAAGAGGAAGGCAACATTCAAATACAGCATTTCATAAAACAGGTAGTTTATTAATAAAAAAATTGAAAAAAATCAAATCCATGTAGAGTCAGTTAAGCAAGTTCAACTTCAATTCTTTCTGAAAATCAGGACTCACGTTAGAGAAACACAACAATTGTGATCAAATCAAAGATCCTTACAATAGTAAGCAATAGCAAAGGTTAATTATTAACAAATAAAATTAACAAATCTATGTCAGAATGGTGGAAGGATTTGAGTGGAATCCCACAGGGGTCCATCCTGAGCTCAGTCCTGTTCAACATGTTAATTAATGATTTGGATGTCGGCATAGAAAGCTTCTTGAGTGAGTTTGTAGATGACCCAAAATTGGGAAGGCTTGCAAATACATGGGAGGATGCAAGCATAATTCAGAAGGATCTCAACAGATTGGAAAATTAGGCTACAGTTAACAGGATGAAGTTCAGTGTGGACAAATGCAAGGTGCTCCACTCTGGAAGGAATAATCAAAAACACAAATATAAAATGGGTGACACCTGACTGGATGGCAGCACTATGGAAAAGGACTTGAGTTTTGGCAGGTCACAGACTCAGTATGAGTCTATAATGTGATCCAGCCATACAAAAGTCAAATGAGATTTTGGGATGCATCAACAGAAGCATTAGTTGCCAGACACAGGAGGTGATGATAGTGCCTGTCTACTCAGTGCTGGTTATGCCTCATTTGGAATAGTATGTGCAGTTCTCAGCTCATTTAAAAAAAGATGTGGAGAAGTAAGAGAGGGCCCAGAGTCAGGCAACAAAGATGATCAGTTCAAGGGCTTGGAAGGCAAGTCATATGAGGGAGGTGGAAGGACCTAGGCATATTCAGCTTATGGAAAAGGCACTTAAGAGGGGACATGATAGAAGTCTTCAAGAGAGAAAGCACTTTTTCTCTCTTGCTACAGAGAGGGAAATGTGGACCAATGGTCTAAAGTTAAAGAAAGTAAGTTTAGATTGGATATCTAGAAAAGCTTCTTCACTGTTAAAACAGTGAGGCAGCACAATAGATTGGCTAGGGAAGTTGTAGACTGTCCATCATTGGAGTTGTTAAAGAAGAGAGCCACTGGTCATGGATGACCTAGGTGCAGCCAGGCCTATGTTCTATTATGGGTATTTCCCCGATGGTCAGATTGATATGGATTGTGAGGGTTTTTGCTTTCCTCCATAGTGGGGGTGGGGTGAGGGGGCAGTGGGAAAGGGGGCACTGGCCCTCTTCCTGGGATCTCTTGAGCATATATTGACAGCATTTCATAGAAGCAGGATGTTGGCTGCTGTGGCTTCACTACTTTACCTGTGGCAGGTTAGGGTTTTAAATCTGTATTATCATGGTTGGCTGTAATCTTATGTAGAGTTTAGATTATGTTTTATATGAGATGGTTTCAATAGGGATGATCATGCCTCAGGCAAAAGGTTGAACTAAATGACCTCTGGGGAATCCTTTCCACCCCTACTTCCCTATGATTATAAGATTCTAGGTAACACGATTTGGATGAAAGTGTAAGTACGCTGAAGTGAGCAAAGTAAGGTATTCTGGCTCGAACATTAGATCTCATCCTAATCTGTAAGAGTTAGATATTGGTGTTAAGTGCCCTTAAGCACTGAATCACAAGATTTACTATCTTTTATCATTAATTATGGGAGACTTGAACAACAATGTAAACATATAATCCTTCCCTGAATTGTTACATTGTTGGCCTAGGCCTTACCTGTGTCAGAACATTCCTCAGTCTAAATATTTAAATGTTAAAAATATTTCTTTGTATTGGGTTCAACTTTACCACTTGCTTAATTTAATTGAACGGCTCAATGGCCCCATGTTGAGAGAGAGCATAAAAGTTATTTGCTTCCTCTTGCAGCTTTGTAAATAGCCCACTGATGAGTCAAAACTGAGGAGTTTCCCTAAAACAGGCCATTTTACTAACAGTCTTGACAGACAGTTATAGGACAGTTTTTCTGCATCTGCTGTTCTCCCACTGATTAATATTTATCTAACATTTATCTCAAAGTAAAATGATGGTACCACAAGTGATGAGACTGTTGTGCTGACACAGAAATTTTCTCTCAATTTCTAGACATATAAGAGTATTTAATATGAGGGTGAGTTTTTATTTGTTTATTAATTATTTATTTATAAGAGAAAATAGAGAACTGGAAGAATGGATGTAATGCTGTCATTTAGCAATACCTTGAAGGCACTATTACAGTTAGTGAAGCAAAGGCAGTCTGTATAAATTGCAATTAGGACAGCTGAGAAGCCTAAGAGGAAGCTAAACTCAATGAAAAGACATAATTAAGGATCATAAAAATGTTGACATTAAATATCTGAAATTAATGATGGAGTAGGTTGGCAAACCTTCAGGGTATGCAGCTAGGCCCATTTTGGGAATATTCCAGAATTGTTTCAAGAAAGCATATACACTGTACCTGCCTAATAACACTTTAAAACTATGTCAAGATTTATTATTAGAAATCTCCTTATATAATCTCCTTATATCCATTCCACTGAAAATATGTTCTATTATCTTCTGTTAAAGTACTAATAACAAAAAACATTTTGTTCAGGCACTAATCAGATTATATTTTACTCTGTTGTACTTAAACAAGCTAGTTCATATAACGACAAGAACTCATACAAAGACATTATGGATAACTGATTAAACTACATTGATAATGATCAAAATGTAATTCAAAGATAAAGGACTTAGCTTTAAATACACGCTTCAATGTGAATTTTACATTTCAGTGCAATCCAACCCAGACCCATTAGACAGTCTGTTTAATGAAATCTTCAAGTTTAAATGGTACACTGGAGAACAAAAGACATACTTCTTGATCATAATATGGCAAGCAATATTTTATAAAAAGTATGTTTAATTAGATCAGTTCAATACACAAGATAAATCACACAGATGAGGCACAAACCATAAATTTAATTGCTGAATGGAGCAGACATTACTATGTATAGTATTCCTGGAAGCCTATCCACGAATTATATTGCAATATAGTGGTATGGAAAGCAACAAGACAAGACCTATAGCCTTGTACCAAAAGAACAGCACCATGCTCTGACAGATTCAGTAACAATGCACTATGAGCAGAAATGACCTCATTTACAATTAAGGTTTTGATTAGACTTTTGGAAATGTAACAGCCAGACACTATGCACAAGGCATTCATTTACCTTAATGCAAAGAGAAAGAGAATAAGCCAGTATGCCTCTTAAAAAGTGATGTATAGCTAACAGTGTCCAACTTTCTTTTTCTTTTTGTAATCATATTTTTGATCATTTATTAATCAATATTAGCAGCATTTATTCATTGAGTGCCTGATTTTCAGAAAAGGCACATATTGAAGCAGAATATGATGATGCTCAGTGATGCTGTGGCTAGTAAAGCTACCAAAACGCTGGCTTGCATCCATAGATACTTCTCAATCAAATCCCGGGACGTCATTCTCCCCTTGTACTCGGCCTTAGTGAGGCCGCAGCTGGAGTACTGCGTCCAGTTTTGGGCTCCACAATTCAAAAAGGATGTGGAGAAGCTTGAGAGAGTCCAGAGAAGAGCCACGCGCGTGATCAGAGGTCAGGGAAGCAGACCCTACGATGACAGGCTGAGAGCCCTGGGGCTCTTTAGCCTGAAAAACCGCAGGCTCAGGGGTGATCTGATGGCCACCTACAAGTTTATCAGGGGTGACCACCAGCATCTGGGGGAACGTTTGTTCACCAGAGCGCCCCAAGGGATGACGAAGTCGAATGGTCACAAACTACTGCAAGATCGTTTCAGGCTGGACATAAGGAAGAATTTCTTTACTGTCCGAGCCCCCAAGGTCTGGAACAGCCTGCCACCGGAGGCGGTTCAAGCGCCTTCATTGAACACCTTCAAGACGAAACTGGATGCTTATCTTGCTAGGATCCTATGACCCCAGCTGACTTCCTGCCCTTTGGGCAGGGGGCTGGACTCGATGATCTTCCAAGGTCCCTTCCAGCACTAATGTCTATGAAATCTATGAAAATATGTAGACAGATTTTTAAAAAAGCATATCATAGTGAGTGCTGAGCATTTATTTTTAAATCTGAACATAAATATTTAGTGCTTGGTCCATTGTTGCTTTATGCTATCACATGAAGTTAGGAGACTTAAGAGAAAGCTATATAAAAAAGCAATAGTACATAAACATCCATTGAATGCAATCTCCTACATTATCATTGCTTTTTCCAACTGACTAATCCTTATGAAGAATAAGACTTATTAAAATCCATTTGAAAATATTTTCATTTTAACAATGTGTCATTAATCTACCTTGCAGAGAAAAAGAGATACTTTTCTGCAGTGGTCTGATTCTCTACAGTCTCTTTTCTTTTTCATTTTTGAACTATACAAAATTAAACTTTGGAAAAACCTAATTTGATTCTGATTAGTTTTGTAAATTTCTTTTTTCATAAGGATCCTAAAAGGAGAGCTCTCAAATCATAATGTTGTGGCTTCCTTTTTGAATTTGTAAAGTACATACTGAAGACCTAACTAAATACATTTAACTTAAAAATACCCATCTAGCACTACAAACAATAATTCTAGTACAGTCTCTTTTCTTTCATCTAAATTTCCTAAGCATTATTTAGCACAAAAAGAAGGCAACTTTTCTGTGCTTACATTTCACTTAAACTAATCAAAAGTAGTTACAGTAACTTCAAATGGCTGATTTAGTCAAGTAAAAGTGTTTACGCTATTTTAAAATGCTAGCAGCAAAATTGATAGAAACTCTGGATATAAAAGGAAAACATGAATATTGAGTTTTTGTATATTGCAGACTATACAACAAAATGTTTAAAAAATATTTTAAAATGTATCTGTATCTGTCTTTGAAGAAAAAGAATGTGCCCAACCTTCAAGGACACATTCTGTGTCTGTGACACATTCACATTGGAAACCAACATTGCTCAAACTAGTGTCAAGGGAAATTAGAGGAAGAACATGTGCTGTCAAGAATCAACACTGAATAAGAGAAAAACATTGTATAACAAAATCATAGTTTTCATGTCAGCAATCAAAATAGCCATTTTATTGGGTTCATTTGCATTTGGAAGAATAGTTGGGAAAGGGGCTTGGGCTTGTATGTCAGACAATTTACAGTGTAGCTGAAGTAAAATCAGTGGTAAGAAAAAAAAAAGGTTTCACTATAAAGGTTTCCAAAATTCCTGTTATTATAATAGCCAGAGGGAAACTAAGACTGGAAACTATTCACAGGCATGAATAGTGGGTCAGCTTGTGAATTTGTCAAGGTTCTGGTTAGATTTTATATCTGAAATTTAACTAAGTAAATTTGCAGTGTGTTAAGTATTATAGCAATTACTGAGATGGAATTCTATTAGGAAAATCCTTTTATATTTAGTTTAGGGACTTCTAGCTTCCTAAACATGTCCTCTATTTGTACTTTGCACAGTATTTCTTGAATCAGAATCCTTTGCTATTGTTTAGTAACCTCTTGGATATAATTATTTACTAAGAACTACATGAGTAATCATTCAGTTGTTTTATTTGCGGATCAAGTTTGGATTTAATTCCAAGAATTAAAGGTATACCATCTCTTGAGGTCCATGCACATAATTTCTTTCCCAACGTTTACTACAAAAGTGATTTGTTTAAAATATCAGGAGACACTTTTATAAATGATTGCTTAAAAAAACTCTTATACCAAGGTACTTGGGCTTACAAGGCAAAGTGTATATATAGCATTATTTAGCTAAAATCCAAAACATAATTCATTGGTAGGGGGGTTGGTCGGGGAAAAAAAAGTGAAAATTCCTTAGGGAATATATACAGACTTCTACGAAAGAAAAATAATTCTGAAAATGACCCTTACCACTACTACTTTGTCCTGTAATCCCAGAAGAGATTCTGGGATCATTATTGTGACCTGACTTTAAGTAGCTTTCTTTCACTGCCTAACTTCCTGACTCTGGTCAATAGCTCTCTGATTTCATTTTAGTTCCTCTACTACTTCCTTTGATATCCATTACAATAACAAATAACAAATTCCTGCAACTTTTTTTTCAGTGACAGGGTTGTGTCTCCCTTATTTCCTGTATTAGACTATTAATTGGAATTTTCCCTTCTTCAAACAATATCTCCTAACACTGTGTTGAAACAAATAACTTGGTAAGGGGATTATATATTTCAATAATCTTTTTCCTCCTTGTCTCATAATTTTTATTTCCATAGTGCAACAATCATTTGGAAAGAAAATAAACAATATACCTTAATTCCCCTCAATATAGTGGGTATAACTTGTACAATTTTTAAAATTTTATTTAGCAGTTGATATCATTACGAATGAGAGTAGAATAAAGCAGGCTACTCCCATATGTAGGAAACGATGCCTTAGAACCTTAATCAGACAAATATACAACTTCATACATTTTTGACAAAACAGTTTGAAATTTTTTAACTTCTGACACATTTAGTTTTCTAGGTCTTGCAGCAAGTTATTCCTTACTTGATTTATTGTTCTGCACCCTGCAAAGTTGGTACACAATTCCTAGTAACCAGTGACCAAAGAAGCAATTCTATTTGGAGGAAAATTAGGACAAGCTCTACCTAAATGATTAACAATACTTTTGTCACGTACCAGAGGTTTAATTCACAGGAAGTGTGTATTTTAGCCTAAGTTAATCTTAGGCTTTTTTGGTCAAAATACCTCCCCTTTGAAATAGTCTTTTTAAAACCCATTGTCCCTGGAGTGGGTAACTGCTTTCTGGCTGGATGGGCAAAGAGAAGACTAAAATAACTAATTACCCATATATATGTCAAAGTATATTGACTTTTACACATTTCAAGTAGAAGGCAGGGTATATTAGACTGCCTGTAGACTAACCAAAGTGTGTGTGTGTGTGTGTGTGTGTGTGTGTGTGTGTGTGTGTGTGCGCGTGTGCGTGCGCACACACACATGGTGGGGCAGAATATTTTCCATTTCTAAAAATTCATTGTTTCATAAAATTCATTAGTGACAATGAATGGATGCCAATACAATATTAGGCAAGCTTGGCAGTTTTAAAGTTGTACTTAACTTTTTACAGGCGATTATCCCTAGGATGTTTGAGTACATATATGTTTTATCGATTTGTAAACAGGAGGGTAAATACACTCGCATAATAATCCAAACCAAAAATCAAGTTATGAATTCACCTAATTGGCTGTGCAGGTCAAATCAAAACCATAGCTAAAATTCTTATTTCATCTCAGACTGCAAGTGAAAGCAAAACCAAAACTAAAACTGTGATTAATTTTTGGCTCACTTTGAGTTCAGCAAACACACAGAGTAGTGTCTCATTCTTTTCTTGAGATGGGGAAGTTGGAAGTGTTTGCATAATATCTGTTAGTTTTTTAGTACTCTAGGTTTCAAGTAGTCATCATAATGCCTAATCAGAAAAAAAAAAACCCTCTAATGTGTGGCATCATTATAGTGAAGTTCAAGCCACTGAAGGAAGGAAGAACTTTTTTTGACTTTTTTAACTACTTTATTTCAGGGAAGGTCAGATACAGAAAGCAACAAAAAAATCAAACCCACCAAAGAGAAACCATTCCAGTACAGTCAGAACATCACACCGTGACAAACACCTTCGCAATAGTACACGTTGTGCCTAACATGCCATTATAGCCCTCGAGAAATGAACAGTTCCACCCTTCCCTGTCCCATAGTACACGTGCAAAAAC
>NW_005843641.1:16924-19648 GCF_000455745.1 Alligator sinensis | reverse complement strand
CGGTCTTCTTGGCGGTCTGCGGCTTATACAATGTGCGCCACACCGGTTGGGCCAGTGGGGAAGCTGGTGGCCCCAGGCGCTGTTGTCACGGTGTATCGGGGCAGCCTGCCAACACCCGAGCGTGGCGAATGCAAACCACCCAGGCATACAAGCTTCTACATGATAGAGAAGCAAAGGGACAACCCGTGTCACTATCGGGAGTCATGGGGAGCCGGAACAGAGTGCCCGGCCCACTGGCCAACTCTGCGGCCACAGCCGGGGTGACCAGCAGCGGAGGGAAAGCCTTGCTCACGGCAACCGTGGCCTGTGGGATCTGGCATGCCCGGAGATGTTCGTTCAAGGCAGCTGCTGCTGCGTGGATGTCACGCAGGAGATGACCCATGGTGCAGACGGAGTGCATGCCCAGCCGTGCGGCCAGCACCTCGGGCAAGAGCCAGGCTGACCGAGCGGGGTCAAGGAGATGGTGCAGGCAGAGGACATGCACCTGGATGAGGGTGGCTGTGAAGCTGGCAGAGGCCAGGCTCAGCACAGAGCCCCACAGGGCTGAGTTGTGCACCAGAGGCTCCCTCAGCAGTTATGGGAAACACAGGGTCCAGGCTCGAGGCTGGAGGCAGGAGGCAGCTTGCCAGGCTCATACCATGCTGCGGTAAAGGCTGGAAGCACCACCCAGTTCAGGAGTGTGGGGGTCAACAGAAAGAGCTCCCAGTCAAAGCCAAGGGCACCGACCCTCTGCAGGAACCGGCACACCAGTTGTTGCCAGGGCAGGTGCTCCTCTCTGTAAAGCAGTCACTGAAGAGCTTGCAGGCATAAGGCTGCCACCCTGCTCACCAGGTCAACCAGACCCTGGCCCCCCTCGGTGACAGGTAGGTGAAGGACAGCCCGCGGGAGCCAGTGGCGCCCATCCCAGAAGTCTACCAGGATGCGCTGGAGTCTCTCAAGTAGATCTGGTGGGGGGGTTGAGCATGGCGCACCGGTGCCACAAGGTCACTGCCGCCAGGTTGTTGACGAGAACGTGCCCCCGGTAGGAAAGGCTGGGCAGGCGCCAGTCCCGCTGCTGCAGGTGGGCCTCCACCCCCTCCTCAAGGCCGTCCCAATTGTGCGCCATGAAGGTCGGTGGCCCAGGAACATGCCTAAGACCTTGAGGCCCTCGCAGCACCAGATGAGGCCCCCCGGCAAATCCGGGGGGGGGGGGGCGTGCCAGTCCATGTGCCAAGCAGCAGAGTACCGCTCTTGGCCCAGTTGATGCGGGCAGAGGAGGCATACTCATAGGCACGCTGGCAATCTGCCAGGGCCTGCACATCTTCCTGGGTGTTGAGGAAGACAGTGACATCATCCGCATATGCTGACAGCCGGAGAGGAGGGCCAACAGACGGGCCCATGCCAATGGCAGGCCCACCCCCCTCAGGCGTTGCCGCAGCATGTGTAGCAGCGGCTCGATGGCCAGGGTGTAGAGTACGCCCGACAGCAGACACCCCTGATGGATGCCCCTGCATGCAGGGAATGGAGCGCAAAGCACACCGTTCACCTTGAGCAGGCTGGAAATGTCCTGGTACAAGACCCGGAAGGCCCTGGTGAAGAGAGGCCCGAAACCAAAGGCCTCCAGAGTCCGGAAAAGATAGGCATGGCCCACCCGGTCGAAGGCCTTCTCCTGGTCCAGAGAGATGAGGCCGATGTCGAGGCCAAAGAGTTCACTAGCTGTGAGTAGGTCACGCAGCAGGAACAGGTTGTCTTGAATGGTCCTGCCCGGCATGCAGTAGCTCTGCTCAGGCCCAGTGAGAGCGGCCATTACTGCGCGGAGGCGGGTGGCCAACGCTTTGGCCAGAATCTTATAGTCCGCACACAGCAGGGAGACCGGCCGCCAATTCTTAATGTAGCCATGGTCTTCCTTCTTGGGTAGCAGGGTCAGCACCGCTTGGCGGCAGCTGATCGGCAAGACCTTGTCAGCAAGGCTGTCCTGGAAAATGCGCAGGAGGCTGGGGCCGAGGAGGGGCCAAAAGGTTTGTAAAATTTGGCAGGCAACCCATCGAGGTCCGGGGCTTTGCTGGAGGCGAGGCCAGCCATGGCGGCTGCCAGTTCTTCCAGGGACAAGTCCCACTCAAGCTCGCCGGCCTCCAGGGCATCGAGGCGTGGTAGGCCCTCGTGGAGTTCCCGCATGGCCTCAGGGCACGACGGCTCAGCCGCAAACAGGTCCAATAGAAAGCGATGGCATATTCGCGTATTTCGCCCGGCTCTGTAATTACCCGGCCCTCAGGAGTCTTGAGATGATCCAAGACTTTGCTTGCTACCCTCCGCTGCTCCAGGTTGAACAAGAAGTGGGTCAGGGCATCAGTTTCCACCAGCTCCTGGCAGCGGGTGCGGATCCTCGCTCCACGGGCCACGCTCTCTGCCAAATCACGCAGGCATTTCCTGTGGAACCAGAGGCTCTCGTTCAGTGCTGCATCACTGCCATCAGCCAGCAGAGCAGCCTCGAGCTCCTCCACGTCCTCCTCCAACTCTCGGATACATTGGCGCGTCTCGTTCATAGCCAGCTGGGTGTACTGCTGGCAAAAGGCTCGGATCTGTACCTTGCCCATGTCCCACCACAGCTTCCAGGAGGAGTGGCTCAGTCTCGCAGCCTCCCACCTCCACCAAAAGTGGGCAAAGCAGTCCCAGAAATAGGAGTCCTGAAGCAGGCTGACATTGAAACACCAATAAGGTGCCCGTGCACAGGCTCTCCCCGGCAGG
>NW_005843641.1:14188-15258 GCF_000455745.1 Alligator sinensis | reverse complement strand
GGACAGCCGGGGGCCAAGGGGGGGCGCCCGCCCCTCCACCCGGTGGGGCTCTCACACTGAGGGCAGGGGGTGCTACAGATGGGGGAGGTGGCGGTGGGGCCTGGGTAGTAGCACCAGCCCCTCCACTGGATGGTGGTTTCACACTGGAGACCCCAGTCCCCTGAGATGGAATAGGGGTGGAAGGAGGTTGGGAGGAAGAGCTCCCGGCCTCACTGGGCCAGGCGCGTGCCCCAGAAGTCGACGCGTTGTTGCTCAGCGCTGCCTCAGGCGGCGATGGTCTGGCCGCCTTCCCCTGAGGGCACTGAGCAGCCAGGTGGGAAGAGCCACCGCACTTGAAACACGTGGTCTCTCCCACGGACAAATAGATGATAAACCTCTGACCCTCGAGCGTGAGGCTCAGAGAGCAAGGTAGAGACTGGGGGCCCTCCTTGATGGACCATGAAGACCTGCCTCCAAAAGGACAGGATGTGCTTCAGCTGGGCGTCCCTGCTTCCCATTGGCAGTCGGCGAAAAGGACTCGTAGGAACTCCATAGGCCTCGAGTCCCCTGGCCAGCTCCTGGTCAGAAACATGTGGTGGGACGTTGGAGATCACCACCCTCACTGCCTGAGTCTCTAGGGGCGTGACAGGGTAGTGGATGCCCGCAATGTCTAGGCCCTCCGCACACACCCTGTCAACCAAGGCAAGCGTGCTCAAGTAAATCATCGAGACCGTATTCACTCAACCCGCATAGCGGATGGTACGCCGGCCCAGGAGCACAGCTAGAGCCTCTACGCAAACCTCAAGCCCCACATGGAGAGGGGTATGAACCATCAGGCCATGAGTCAGCGGGAGGTCCCGAGAGACATCCTCATGCCAGCTGCCAGGTGTAGGAGCAGCCATTCCTCACTAGGACAGGGTTAACTGCAAAGCAAAAAACTAAGGGAACGAAAAAAAAAGTTAAACACAGGAGCTCAAGGCCAAGCTCCCGGGAATGCGGCCAAAACAGAAAGTGAAGACAAGCAGCTGAAAGCGGGGGAGGGAATCGGGGGGCAGGGGGAGGCGGTGAAAGAAAAGCGTGGATAGGGCAAA
>NW_005843641.1:8387-14008 GCF_000455745.1 Alligator sinensis | reverse complement strand
GGGGGGAAGCTACAAAAATGCGAAAAAAGAATCAGAAAGCGAGATAAACAGTAGCTAGAGACCTTTAGACAGGTGGGAGTGAAGAAAGAAAAGAGATAGGAAGCCGGGGAGTCTTACGCTCAGGATCGCCCCACGCAGCTCCAAGCGAGCCTGGTCCGAAGCATCCAAAGTGGAAGGAAGGAAGAAAGGAAGTGCATAGATGTAAATATTGCAGGCAGGAGTATGCTATAATGCAACAAGAATGAAGAAATATTTAATAACATGTAGAAACTGTCCTGAAAGAGTACAAGCCATATACAGAAAGCTAATACAATGAGGTGGTAGAACATTTGAGAAAAGTCTGCTTCAGGAATCCTATGTAAGAAAACAAATTAATATGTTAAACAACACACAGTATAGACTAATATCTATATTGTTTTAAAACATTCTAATTTTAAAAGTTGTTAATGCAACTCTGGAGTATTATTTATTTATTTACAATATTTATATCCTGCTTCTCTGCTTGCGCTTAGCACCTGAAGTAGCTTAGGCTTAACAATATATTATTTTTAATTACATAATAAATAAATAGTTAACTATTTCAACCCAGCAGAGTGAGCTAAATCCTCTGGCCGATGGCAGAGGCCAAACTATACTTCTCTTTGGCTCTGCAGTCCCAGGGCAACTGAGCAGCAAGTTGAGCAGCAGAGTGTTCTTTCTGGCAGAGAGAGGGGAAGCACGCTCCCTGCTGCTTCTCCTTCTCCTTCTCCTTCTCCTTCTGATGGATGAGGCCAGACTAGTGTATTCTAAAATAAAAATCTTCCCCCACTTTTATTGCAGGGGGAAAGTGAAATAGCTGATTTTCAAAAAATGGAAGATGGAAATGTTGAGCTGCCAGGTCTGACGGAAGAAGAAGCAGGATCCTTACTTTCAAGATCACCATCACCAGTACGCAATCTACCATGAGTAGCTCTTCAAGACAGGTCAAGCTTTTTATCAAGCTTTGTAGACAAAATGTCAAAAGAAGATCAGGAAAAAGCAGATGAGACATTAGCTTGAGCTATATTTGCAATGGCACAACTCTTTCCATAACTGAAAATCAATACTGGAAGGAACATTACAAACGAATTCGTCCATTATATAAGTTACCATCACATTATCACTTATCACATTCCCTCTTAGATAAAGAGTATGACAGAGTTCAAACAATGGTTATTCAAAGGATTGGTCAAGCAAAATCACTGACTCTGATGTCAGATGGATGGACTGATATATAAGGAAATCCTTTATTTAACATTATGTTAGCAACATCTGAATGAATATTCCTAAAAGCAATTGCTACCATATCTTTTCATCATACATAGCCAAATTGCTGAGTGAAGAGATTGAAAGTGCAGGTCCCTCCAGGGTACAAGCCCTTGTAACTGATAATGCGAGTAACATGAAAGTTGCATGGCAAATATTAAAGGCAAAGTATCCTCATTCAATAGTCTGTCTTGCTCATGGGTTGAATCTTCTGGCAAAGGACATAGTAAGTGTGAATACGACGACGACAATATTGGCAAACTGCATAGTGATTGTGAAGGTATTCAACAATCAACACATTGCTAATCAGACTTTGAAGAAATGACAGAAAGAGAAGAAGAGGAAGGAAAGTGCACTTTTATTGCCAGGAAAAACTAGACGGGTGTGACTACAAAGTGTTTACATAGTTTGCTCTGCACAAAGAACTGTTTGCAGTGTGCTTCAATAGATGACACAGCATCCCAGATTATTTCCATGAACATTCGAAAGCAGATTCTCAACAACAATGTGTTCTGGGTTCAAGTTCAACTTGCTACTACCAGTTTCAGTGGATATCAAGAAACTTGAAGAAGATACACCAAACCTTTCAAATATTCCAGAGATATTCATACAACAAAATGTAAATCTAATTGAACTTTCGCTGTCTTCATCTCTATCCAAAAAAGAAGATGTGAAACAAATGTTTACTAAGAGATCTGAGTTTTACTTTCATCCAGTTCATCTGGCAGCAAGCCTTTTGGATCCTCAACACAGAGGACAACATTTATCAGAAGATTAATTATTTACTGCTCTCAGTACAATTATGAAAGTAGCTAAGAATGTTCCCAACATCAATAGCCACGATGACAGACATTGCCAAGAACCATGCAAAAGAAAAACTTTGGAACAAAGACATCATTTGCCAGAGAGCAGAGAATATGTCTCCTCTCACATGGTGGAAAGGATACTGTAACACCTGACTGCTGTCCAGGATTGCTCTAAGGTTCCTAAGCATTCCACCAACAGCAGCTTCTTGTGCTCAATCAAGACAAAAAAAAAAAAAGAGGGATAGGCTAACAAATGAACATGCCACTAAGCTTGCTTCTAATTCTCAAAATCTCTTGCTTCTGGAGAGTCAGTACACATGCGCACACACACGCTTTAGTTAGTCAAAAAGATGCAAATGTACTCTGTCTTCTAATTGACTTCAGATTAACACAGCTAAACATTTCACTTTTTGCACAGCACACAGTACAGCAGAGTGTAGCAATGGGGAGATGGGAAATGCACGATTCATATATCACCTTGGGTAATGCAGAAAGACTCGATAGATGAGATATTATTAGATAGATATTAGTTAGCAGTACTTCCAAGTGAGATGCCTGCCCTTCTAGCAAGACTAAATTCTAGGAGAGAGATGGAGGTTTAACTCTTAATTCTTGACCTCAACCAAACAGGAACTTACAAAGGGGTTTAAATGTGGCTGTAAGACAGGCATTGCATCTAGGAACTAATTGATTTTAACAAATCTGTAACTTGTTTTTTTAAGAGTAAAGTGGTGGTTCTGTGTATGTTTAAGACATTCCTTTGCTATACCTGCCTTGCATTATTTCTATGCAGCCCCTGAATGGCTAACCTAGAAAACCCAGAGCTCTTACAGCCTGAATTTACAAACTGGGAGGCAGAAAACTATCCAAGTATCTGGGAAGCTTAACAAGAATGAAAGCAGATGAGCTTAGGTCAGTGACTCAACTGAGTGTATTGAGCTCCTTTCAAGGGTGTCATAGAGTACCATGCATTAACACTGTTAGGTGTTAAACCCAGAGACTATGGCCAGATGATGCCAGGTCCACACACCACACATTCCCATGCCCGTCCCATGCAGTGTCCACACATCATATATGCAAGCATTCCCCATGCTGCTTCCTTGCAAGGGGATGTGGGGGCCGAGGGGGGATCAATGATCAGGAGTCCTTGGGAACGCTAGCTGGGGTTGCGGCTGCAATCCCGTGATGGGTAGATGGGTACTCTCTATCACCGGAGCGGAATTAGGCACAGACGAGACACGTATCAATTGGAAAAACAGAGGTAGCTTTACTTACACTGTAGAGTCGTATACAGCGCAGGCAATTGTAGTTGCAACAATTCTATTCTCTAATCGTTAATTGAGGAGCTCTTGTAGACCAGGTAGCTCGGGTCTAACTCGAGCATGCAACACAGAGGATACGTCGCAAGGCTTCGCCGACGGGGAGTCGTTGGCAGGTGATCAAGCTGCCGGAGTTCCACTCCAGGGGGATCGCGGAGTTCTCCAACTAGGGCGGAAACGCCCCTAACCTTTTATACGGCTAGCGAGCCAAATGCCAGCCACCACGTGGGAATAATTTAACATCGGCCAATCGTATTATGCAAATCTGCATTTCCTCGGCAGGAACTCTATCCACGCCGGAACTCTTCACCATGCCGAGACTTCCCCTGCCTTACCATGCCTTATGCTAGAAAATTTCCACTGTGTCGAGGCACTGATCCAAATCAGCTCTGACAGGGGAGAGGGGGGCTGACACCTGGAGATCCCAGAGTAAAAAAAAAAAAAAAAAGCATGAAAAAAAGCAGGGTGCCAACCAGCAACAACATGTGCCACCCCACTGCCCAAAACCGGAGCCTGGCCTCCCAGATCCACACTCTGGCTACTAGCCAGGTGCCTGAGGCCCCCAGGTAAGGCTGTTGGGACCAGCACAGTTGCTGGTCCCAGCCTCCTCTACCCGACCTGAGATAATCTGTCACATGCCAGAGGGCATGTGGCATGGGTGTAGGGCAGGACAGAAGTGGGAACTCCTACACCGAGCCACCTGTGCCTAACCACAAACCAAGCTTTGAGTGCCTCCCCTGGGGTGAATACATTCAGTCAACCCCCTTGTGGGAGCACACCTACAAGCCTGGGGTAACCACTGCCACCACCCAGGGTATGGTCATTGTCAGGGCCCTGTGTCCCTGGGGTACACAGATCTTGTAGACCTTGTGGGAGCTTAACTCACCATGAGATTCTGGGGTACTTCTTATAGCCTGAAGCATCCAAAGATAACCCCAGACTCCAGAGGAAAATAAAAAGCCTAGCCCCACTCCATTAGCCAAGCAAAGAGAGCAGAAGGCCTGCTTCTTCCCTCTCCCCTCTCCCAATACCACATCCAGGCACACTGTAACGTGATACCTCTATGGATTGGGGGGGTGGGGGGGATAGTACAAGGAAGTTAGAAATACACTTTGAGCAAACACAAGTATTTTGGGCCTTTGCCGATACTGGAGTCAATGATTCTATTAAACACAACTGCCTATACATATTTTTAGACTCCTAGCTAGTTTCCAGGTCATTACTTATAGAGCTGGAGCCAAGCTGGAGCCTGGAAGTGCTTTGCTTGTGGCTTTTCAAAATGCTTGCTGGAGGAAAAGACCAGTCCCCTCCCCCTAGGAATTTTACCTGCCTCAGTTACCTGACTGACCAGCCAGTACCACAAAGAAACCCAGGAAATACAGGGGCCTTCTGGTTTATCCCAAGTGAGTGGCAGAGACTGGGGGATTTCTCCACGTGGGTGTTCCTTGGGGACAAGTAGCAGCAGCACAAGGTGTGCCACTGCTACTTGTCCTCAGGGAACTAAATGTCCTCGTGTGGACACAGCCAGAGATTTCAAATAGAAATCCATAACATTAAAAATATTGTGACCTGTTGTGGGCTGATTTCTTTGCAGAATAATTGCTCTTTTATTTTTCTGTAGTAAAAAAAAAATCAAGTAAAAAGTAAGAACTGACATTTTCTGAGTGCCTCGAGTCTACCAAGGGGTGTTTTGAGTCTCAAAAGGTTGCAAACCACTAGTCTGAGGCTAAGTACAGACATTCAAAAAGGCTCTTGTGGAAAGCATTTGTGCTAATCGCACTTTAAGTAAAGTGTTATAAGTTAGAGCATGTTCCAACTGAAAAGACTTGGTATTCAATGGCGGGTGTTCAGTGCCTGCCTGCACTCCCCTCCCCACCAGCTAGGGATAGTCAGCAGTCACTGGGGGAGATATTGGGTGGGAAGAGAACCCCGCTGCCACATGGATCCAGCCTGGCCCACCCCCAGATGCAGCCAGCAGTGGAAGCTCAAGTTCCCTGAAACACTTTTTGCTGTGCTGGAAACTCTGACAGGTAACGGAAAGGGAGATCCCCTGTCAGTCACCTCTCTCCCCACCTCTTGGTGGCTGGGGTCTTGGCAGGGGGTCAGGTTGGGCTCTCCTATGGCAGAGGCACTTCTTTTCCACTCCTCACCACACTTCCCAGTGTAGTAAGTGGTGCAGGGAAGTCCCATTGCACTGCTGGCTGCAGGTAGG
>NW_005843641.1:0-8356 GCF_000455745.1 Alligator sinensis | reverse complement strand
CCCCCCAGCTGTGCTGTAGTATGTTGCAGAGACAGAAACCACCCTTCCCACCTATACCCCCCTCCCCCACCAGGCTGTGGCTCACAGCTGGCCAGCAGAAGCCATCACTGAGTCAGATCAGTGACAGCCAAGGGTGTGGGGCCAGCCTAATGTGAACAATGCAGACAAGTTTACCCAAGGCAAGCACACAGGCCTGTGCAAGGCTCCTGGAATTCTGGTGAATGTAACCTATCTTAACGCACAACGGATGTGGCATAAACTTTCAAAAAAGCATTCTAATTGAAAGTCTGATAGTGCATCTATTGAGGGCTAACTTACAGCAGAGTTTCCCAACCAGTGTTGCAGCACAAAAAAGGTGTGCCATCAGAAATGAACAACTGTGTTGCAGAATTTTGCCATGGCAATAAGCTACAATAGATATAAGAATGGAGAATGCTTTAACAGGTATGCCACAGGAAAAAAAAATGATTAATATAAGTGTATCTTGGGCTGGAAAAGGTTGGGAAACACTGACTTAAGTGCAATCTGCCATTGTTAAAGTGCTTTAAGAGCTGTGAATGTTCTGTTATGGCTTTAAAGCACTTTCTATGTGCTTAATGTGCATTAAGTGTAACATCTATACTAGCCTAAGCAGCTGGACTATACGGGCATTTTTACACATGCAAGTGCTGCAACACTGGGTGCTTTGAAAAGTGCCCAGTGCTGTGTCACTTGCAGTTGTATAAGCGGCAAAATGCACGTCAATGCTGAGAAAATGGCAGCAATGCACTTTTGAACTAAAACACATAGAAGGTGTTTTAATTCAAAAGTGCACCACTGCCATTTTCTGCACGCTGACATGCATTTTGTTGCTTATACAACTGCACATAGCACAGCACAGTTCGCATCAGCTTGCATGTGCAACAGACTCGATTCATCGAGTCTGCTCCAAAGCAGTGGATCTCTGGCATGTTGAGGGACAAAAAGCTATGTGTATAAATGCCCTATGACCCCTACTAGGAAGTGCACTTGAGAGACCCAGAGGTAAGAACAGTGATCAGCCATTACTTAGACCTAAGGGTCTTATAAGTATATGGGAATCAACAATTGGATCTCATTACTGACTGCTGTCTTCCAGACAGTGGACCTGATTGTGACAAAACTAATGCATAGGCAAAACAGTCCTCCCCCTCATCTCCACCTCCCCTGCCAACAAGTGTATGCATTTAAGTGGGACATGAAATGATCCGCTATAGCAAGTTTATAAAACACTGCAGGAGGAAAGAATATTAAAATAGCTTATATAGCAACTTATTCCTAAATTTATTTCACAGCACTGACATAGTACACTATCTACATATTAATATGATACGTCAAGTAGACTTGACATCTTTTATTACAAAATTCATATGACTTTATATTCCACCCAAGGAGGAGGCAAGGCATAAATTAAAACCAGTGCTGCATTAAGTACTCTTGCATGACCATTAAGTTATTCTTAGCAGTACTTTGAATAAAGGGGGAAAGGTTATCTACATTTGTATGTAGATAACCATGCCTTAAGCTAGTGTTTCCTCAGAAATGCCTATTGTCTCTGCAGGTGAATAAGGTATTTGAAACTTCTATTTTATTTGCTTTTATACAGCTGGGCTTTACACTTTGTGATAGAACAGAATCTTACACGCTGCAGTACACAATGCAAAGACCTGAAATGGTTCTGAAATGTACTCCTCACTCTCTACAGCATTGTGACTGTCACCCTGTGCTGTAGCATAGGAGAATCTGACCATAAACCACAACTGGGAACATTTCAACTCTCAAAACTTTGAAAATCCAAACCCCAATTTATTTCACACTTGTTCTCTTTTCCCCCAAATGTCAGGATGCATCAAAACTGCAATTATGTATCCCTTGTACTTCCAAACTGTGGGACAGTTTGGAATGAACATTTTGCTTTTTATACATACCCTCTATTGTACTGTGTCCTCCCCACCTGTGTATTAGTTCAAGCATTCAAGCATTGAAATACCCGTGTATTAGAAAAGGTTCCAATAGTGTTTAAGGTTTAATGTTGATTGAGCAGTCTGGTAGAGAGATAACAACATCCATTAGTACCTTAAGCAGAGAAGAACACCATTAAACAGGAAACAGAAGCATGTTTAAATGAAATTTAATCCTTTAAAATATATATAATGTTATAAACATTGATTGAAGTAGTGAGACTAATTGGTTTTTATTACAGGCATTTTGTTCCAGTGAAAAAAATTAAACTTGAGCAGCAACCGTAATCATATTAGCAAGAATTCTAACGTCTAGAGATGTTTATATGGGAAGTGAAACAGTATTCATCCTTATTTTGTGTATGAATCTCTCATTGTATTAATTAGTAATGGATGAGTAATAAATTGTTTGGAGACATAGTTTATGTTGTTTTTAGCTAGCTTAACAATTATATAGCAAAGTTATACATATCAGATACACACAGAGGTTACAAGCTCATATATCAACATTAGTTAGAAAAATTGAAACATTCTTCCCATTTCTAGAACTACCCTATTTTAAGCTTTCAAAGACTGAGTTCAATACATTTAGACTGAATAAAATCTGACTTGCTACTCTTTTTTAAATGTCTTTTATAAAATCAGTGTTTCCAACATGCTTTTTTTTTCAGTTATTTTGCTAATATTATTGTGGGAAAGATAGGATTACATAATATATTGTTTTATCAAAAAGACAACACAATGCATTCACATACATTTAATGAGGATATAGTATATAATAACTACTAATAAAATAATGCAAAACATCTCAAAGAACACTTTGAATAATTCTGAAGGTATATTCACTAAAATCTGTAAGCATTATCTACATATGAAACCTGGCATTTCCAGAAGTAATTTTGAAAATAAAAATCACTATGGGAAATGCCTATCTATCTAAAACCCTCAATTTTCCCAAGGTGAAAACTTAAATATATTGTAGCTATAACAATCAAATCTCAAGTCCTAGATAGAAGAATTTGAGAGAAGTTTCCTAAGTAAAAAACAAAACAAAACCCAAAAAAACCCCAACAAAACTCTCTATTACATCAACAGGATGATACCAGGGTATAGTCACTGTAAGACAGAGAATAATTTGGCCTCTACAATTTGTCAGGTACTTGTTTCAGGTACTTAAAAAACAAGGTATCAATCCATTACTACCATATATGCTCAAATATAAGATGACCTTCAAATAATCAGATCATATATGGAAAATTTATAAAATGTGTAGTGTTCTCCTTGATCCTTACAATCAAAGGGAAGGACAGGGCAGGAGCAGATGCATCCTGCAGATCAATGCACAGCTGCACAGATGATGTTGCCAGCAGGGCTTTGGCTTCTTTAATCACAAGCTAGCATCTATAAGGTTCTTCCAAGAAGAAGGATTGCTAGGAAGAGATGGAATCCACCTGGAGAAGAAAGAGATTATCTTCAAAGACAGGCTTGCTAACTGAGTGAGGAGGGTTTTAAATTAGGTTTGACAGAGAATGGAGACCAAAGCCCTGAGGTAAGTGGGGAAGTGAGTGACTTGGAGGAAGCAAAAGTAGAGGGCAATGGGGAAGGCCCTCTCATCCTTCCTGAGAAAGTAGGGCAATCACCTCGTTACCTCAGGTGTCTGTACACTAATGCACGGTGCCCAGAAAACAAGCAGGAAGAATGTGAAGAAGGAATGTGAGCAGGAAGTCCTCACACAAACATGGTACTATGAAGCAAATAAAGTAACAGAGACTTGTTGGGATAGCTCACATGACTGGAGCACTGTCATGGATGGATACAAACTGTTCAGGAAGGACAGGCAGGGAAGAAAGGAAGAGGAGTTATGCTTTATGTAAGAGCTGTATGATTGCTCAGAGCTCCAGAATGAAATTGGATATAGGCCTGTTGAAAGTCTCTGGTTTAAGGCCACAGGAAAAAAGCAACAAGGGTGAGGTTGTGGTAGGTGTCTGATATAGACCACTGGACCAGGAGGATGAATTAGATGAGACTTTCTTAAAACAGGTAGCAGAAGTTTCCCCAATTACAGGCCCCAGTTCTTAGGAGGGTGGGGGAGGACTTCAAATAACCCTGACATCTGCTAGGAGGGCAATGCAAAGATAGTCCAAAAAGTTTTTGGAGAGTGTTGGGGACAACTTCCTGGTGTAAGTGTTGGACAGGCCAACTAAGGGCCGTTGTCTTCTTGACTCGCTGCTCACAAGTAGGGAAGACTTAGTGAAGAATGTGGAAGTGAATGGCCAGCAGTGACCACGAGATGAGTTTAGTATCCTGAGGAAAGGAAGGAAGGAAAACAGCAGAATAAAGGACCATGGACTTCAGAAAAGCAGATAGACTCACTCAGGGAACTGATGGGAAGGCCAGTCTGCTTGTTGTACTTTAAAAGAAACCTTACTGAGGGCATGAGAACAAACAATCCTGATGCACAAGAAGACTGGCAAGTATGGCAAAAAACTAGGTTGCCTTAGCAGGGAACTCTTCAGTGAGCTAACACACAAAAAGGAATCTTACAAAATGTGGAAACCTGGACAAATGACAAGGGAGAGTTATAGTATTGCTTGGGTATGCAGGGATGAAATCAGGAGAGCCAAAATGCAATTTAAGTTGCAGCTAGCAAGGGACATTAAAAGGTAACAAGAAGGGTTTCTACAAGTATGTCAGAAACAAGAAGATCAGGAAAAGTGTAGGTCCCTTACTGATTGGGGGATGCAACCTAGTGACAGATGAAGAAAAGGCTGAAGTACTCACAATGCCTTTTCTACCTCAGTCTTCACAGGGAAAGTCAGCTCCAGACAATCGCACCTGCCAGCACAATTTGGGGAGAACGTGTACAGTCAACAGTGTCAAAAGAACAAGTTAGGGACTATTTAGAACAGCTGGATGTGTACAAATCCATTGGGCTGAGCACAATGCACATGAGGGTGCTGAGGGAATTCACCAATGTGATTGCGAAGCCACCAGACATTATCTTTGAAAACTTGTGATGATCAGGCAAGGTCCTGGATGAGTGGCAAAGGGCAAATATAGTGCCCATCCTTAAGGATGGTAAGAAGTGGGATCTGGGGGAACTACAACCTCACCTCAGTCCCTGGAAAGATAATAGAGCAAGTGCTCAAAGAGCCCATTCCTAAACACTTGGAGAAGGTGCTGGTTAGGCACAGTCAGCATGGGCAAGGCAAGTCATGGCCAAACAACCTGATTGCCTTCTATGATCAGATGACTGGCTCTGTTGATGTGGGGAGAGCAGCAGACACAATGTATCTTGACTTTAGCAAGGCTTTTGATATTGTCTCCCACAACATGCTTGCAGGCAAGCTAAAAAAGTATGGACTGGATGAATGGACTACAAGGTGGAGAGAAAACTGGTTGGACCCTTGGACTCAAAAGATAGTAATCAATGGTTCGATGTCTTGTAAGGAGCTGGTTTCAAGTGGAGTTCCCCAGGATTGATCCTGGGACTGGTTTTGTTGAATATTTTTATCAATGACCTGCAAGATGGGATCAAGAGCACCCTCAACAAGTTTGCAGATGATGTCAAGCTGGGGTGGGTGGGGGAGAGGGGGAGTAGTAGATACATTGGAGGGTAGGACTAGGAATCAGAGAGACCTCGACAAATTGGAGGATTGGAACAAAAGAAATCTTCTTCAGTTTGGTAAGGACAAGTGCAAAGTCCTGCACTTAGGAGGGAACAAATCTCATGCACCGGTACAGGCTGCAGACTGACTAAGCAGCAACTCTGAAGAAAAGGCCTTAGGGGTTTTAGTGAACAATAAGCTGAATATGAGCCAACAGTGTGCCCTTGTTGTAAAGAAGGCTAATGGTAGACTGAGCTGCATTAGTATGACTGTTGCTAGCAGATCAAAGGAAGTGATTATTCCTCTCTTTGGCACTGGTGAGGCTACATCTGGAGTACTTCACCCAGTTTTGACCCCCCTCCCCCACACTACAGAAAGGATGCGGACAAGTTGGAGAGAATCCAGTGGAGAGCAACATAAATGGTTAGGAGACTGGGGTACATGACTTTTGAGGAGAGACTGAGGGAACTGAGGGCTTATTTAATCTGCAGAAAAGAAGATTTAGGGAGAGCCTTTAACCACCTGAAGGGTGGTTCCAAAGACGATGGCGCTAGACTGTTGTTAGTGGTGGCAGATGACAGAAGAAGGAGCAATGGTCTCAAGTTGCAGTAAAGAGAGTTTAGGTAAAACTCTCTTAGTATGAAGATAGTAAAGCACTGGAACAGATTACCCAGAGAGATTATGGAATTTCCATCCTTGGAGGTTTTTAAGACCTGGCTAGACAAAGTCTTGGTTGGGATGGTCTAATTGACAATGGTTTTGCTTTGAGCAGGAGATTACTAGATGATCTCCAGAGGTTCCTTCCAACCCTAATTTTCTATGATTCTATGATTCCAGGTATAGAATCCAATTATTGGAGGTTTGCCTTGAATTTGTCCCCCTTACACTGCTAAAGTAGGGAAAATAGACCTGGGGGTCATGTAGCCCCTTTGCCCTCTGTCCCTACACCCTGCAGCCACTTTCCTCCCTCCTTACTTTCAGAGCCTGTTGCCCCTGAACACATGAAAATAAGAACATTTTAAAACACTGACCTTGAAATAAACAAGCATACCCGTAGTAATTTAATATAGTACCCATACACTTAGTTCATCCAAAATTGATGCATTTTACTTTTTTGAAACTGCTACAAGTTTTAGCACAGGCACTTCATAAACACACTTCTAAGCAGAACTTTTATGTCTACTTACATATAATACAAACTATGCATGATTTTAGTCCATAGCCAAAAGACTCATGATTTGCCATTATACTAAGCCCCAGCAGAGTCAACTGCATTTCAAGCCATGGTGACCACACAACTCGGCACTTTGATATGTGCATGTACTTCAGATATCCCCCATAAAGGATCCATGTACTAATTAGCCCCCAATCATGACTGGAACTGGGTGTTCTTGTCATGATCCTGGGATCTTCCAAAAGCAGCTGAGGCACAGGGCAACCTCATTTAGCTCCACATTATGGAGGGTGGCGACCCACAAAGCAGAAGGAGTCTACGTGAGCTGTTTTGAGCTCTGTTTGGTGGTGTTTGACAAACATTTAAGGCTGGTGAAGAAAGAGAAATAATTGGAAATGGGAAAGAAAGAGGCACCTAAGGTGTACTGAAAAGGATGTATTTATGCATTTAATGTAGTGTCTCACCTTGACTTGAAAAAGAGTCAATACTAAGGGATTCTGCACTCAATGGGTACTGTCATATATCTTATTCAAATAGGTCTCGCTAAAGTATTCTGTAGTAGGTTCTAGGGTTGTGCAAGACTTCGGACACTGCTTCAGATCTGGAGAAGCATCAGACGCTTCAGCGTCTGAAGCAGCATGTCTGGATTGAAGTGCCGGCTTCGTTAGGCTTTCTGAAGTGGTTTGGAGCTTCCAAAGTGCTTCGGAAAAGCTTTGGAGCCACATTGGAGATCCAGCCATAGGGTATAATGGGGAATCCATGAAATATCTATAACGTTGTTGATTTTTGTCCGATTTGGATAAAGTTTGTCAAGATGGTAACTCCTACTGGGAGTATGAAGCTTGCCAAATTTCAATAGGATCAGTGCAAGGGTTCAAGTGGAACTGCACCCCAAATTCTTGAAAGCAAAACTCATGTCATGTGTATCTGTTACAACACAGGGGGGTGAAAACTGCAGGTATGTTAGCCCCTGGTGAGGCCACAAAGCATGCCAAGTTTCAAGAATATTGGTGCAGGGGTTGGGGGGGACCTGCACCTTAAGCTGCTGACAGGCAAAACACATGACACAAATGATGCAGTGTGTTTTAAGGCACAGGACTGAAAACTGCAGGGGTGGTTTCCCCTGCTCAGGCCACAAAGCCTGCCAGCTGTGTTTGTTGTGTCTCTTTCACCCTGCTGTGCCTTAACACACATGGTGTTACCCATGTATTTGGTGGTAGGGGTCTGCTACAGACCCCCACACCAAGGGGAAGAACTAGATTCGGGGCTCCTGAGGCAGCTTTCAGAGACCATAAAAACTAAGGAGGTGGTAGTCATGGAGGACCTAAACTACCCAGACATCTACTGGGAGACACAGACAGCAAAGTCCCACCATTCACGCACATTCCTATACTGCATACAGGACCTCCACCTGACGCAGGAGGTACACGGTCCCACTAGGGGGAATGCCATACTGGACCTGGTATTGGCAATGGGGGATGATATGGTAGGGGACCTACAGATTGGTAGTCACCTCAGGGACAGTGATCACCTAATAATAGAATTCATCATAAGACGTTGAGATGGTAAGGAAACTAGTAGGGTGAAAGTGCTAG
>NW_005843640.1:72841-73853 GCF_000455745.1 Alligator sinensis | reverse complement strand
TGTGTCAAAAGAGATATTTGCACATATCCACTCGCCCGCTTTGGGGGCAACTTCTTTAGAAATCCATGTTTCCTGGCACTTTGACTGTCCTACTTTGAACCCTCCTCCTTGTTGGGATACACAAATGGAGCCTCTAATTTTTGCCACCATGACTCTCCCAGAACCAGTGTATCGCAAGGAGAAATTAAAATTCCGACCAAAGCCCCAATCTGAGATTATACCTGTCCTATTAAGGGGAATGGGCAGGAAAGGGACCCCTTCATCACTAGAAACAGGTGTGAGTGCACACAAGAGGCAATTATGATCGGTTAATGCTCGGGCAGAATCTTTAAGGAGGGCTACCCATGAATTTCCCACCCATGGGTCAGGAGGGGTGAGGGGTTGGAGAGCGGAAGGCCAATCTTTGAGGATCATGGACCAGAGCCCTTCTCGGTCACTCGAAGGCATTCTCCTACAAGTCACGGATATACCCGGGTTTATACCAGTAGTGACATTGTACTTTAGTGTGACTTGTCGATAGGGGCAGCATGAAGAATTGGGGTGCAGGTGGACCTCAACTATATTCTTTTTGGTACCATTATATTGACTCATGCGAATTGGTCCATCATAATTATCATCAGTACATGTACAACAACCAGAAGTGGGACTAGCGATGGGTCTTGAACTGCGTAGAAGGGGCAACAGACAAAGGAGATAGATTAAGGTCCACATTTCTGCAAGCGTAGCTTCAGATCTCCTACTGGTTTACTTGTCCACTTGTCGGCTTCTTGTTCCCGGGTGTTATCAGCTTCCGAAGTGACCGCACCCTGGGAGTCGGTGTCCTCCTGATGAAAAGGCTTCACTCTTGAACAGTGGGTCCACTTGTCATTGTTTGCCAAGAGAACAGCGGTATGCATAGTCAGTAGCACCTGATAAGGTCCTTCCCACTTTTCTGTAAGGGGATCCTTTTTCCACTTCTGAACTAGGACCTGGTCACCTGGTTTGAAATTGTGGATCGGCACATCAAGCGGGA
>NW_005843640.1:72365-72805 GCF_000455745.1 Alligator sinensis | reverse complement strand
GCAGCAACCCTGTGTAGGGAAGACAAAACAGACTGCAAGGCAATAACATGTTTCTGGATCTCGGATTTGCCCAATTCCACAGTAACCGATTCTCTCCATCCTGCTGGCAAGACTCTGGGAGGCATACCAAACATTAATTCAAAAGGTGACAATTTAATCCCTCTGCGTGGTGTGCTACGTATATGAGTTAAAGCTAGTGGAAGCGCCTGTGGCCATTTCAAGTGAGCCTCAATACAGATTTTTGTTAACATGGCCTTTAGTGTTCTATTCATGCGCTCCACCTGGCCTGAACTCTGGGGCCTCCATGGAGTATGGAGCTTCCACCTGATATTTAAAGCTTTGGACACTTCCTGTACTATTTTCCCCACAAAATGACTACCTTGATCTGACTCAATAGACTCAGGCAATAGAAATCTGGGTATTATTTCATGGAGTAGCAC
>NW_005843640.1:68191-69056 GCF_000455745.1 Alligator sinensis | reverse complement strand
GAGGGAGACTCGTCCTTTCCTTGACGGACTTCGCATAATTTGGAAAGATTAGTTACTCGTGGCACTGCTTTGCCCAAAGCTTCCACAATGATTCCTAAATACTCCTTGTTGCACCTCCTTCCCCTGTCTGTACTGTCGTCCCAATCAGGATTCTCAATAGGGCATCTCTCCCGCAAATCTGTTCCTGGGTCGCGCTCCTCGGCTATTTTATCTGCTGCTCCTTGCACCAACCGCCTTTCCTCAGAGGTCAATAGGGTATGTAACATCATCTGGACATCAGCCCAGGTGGGATGATGAGTCTGCCCTATTGATCGAAACAAATTTTGCATTTTCTCAGGGTCCTCTCTAAAAGATGGGTTTTGATTCTTCCAATTAAATAAGTCCGATGTGTGGAAGGGCACATAGACAAAGGCGGGTTCTCCTCTGTCTCCTACCACCTGTCTCATCGGGCATTGGTGTTGATATCGGGGGTTTTGGTTGCGAGAGGTGCGAACGGGTCGGGTCGGTACGGGTGATGATAGGGGTAGTGGAGGTGGGGGTAGCGGTGCCAGTGCCCAGTTTTCCGTTTCAGAACCCCACTGTGAGTCCTCTGGCCAGGGAGGATCACTTTTCCCTTTGTATTCATACATGGGAGGGGCTGAGGCTGTTGCCCTGAAGGCAGCATCTTGATCAACTTGGGATGATGCTAAGGGGCTCCCTGTGTCTTCCTTTCTCGAAGTACTAGAATCTATTGTAGAAGTTTCCTGACTGCCTTGACTATCTTGGGATGAACTTTCCGAGCTTTCCCTTTCCGAGACGTCGGTACTGTCTGGAGACAGTGCTCGATTCCTCCGCTTCAGTCCCTGAGTCAGATCTCCCTCACTAC
>NW_005843640.1:62801-65160 GCF_000455745.1 Alligator sinensis | reverse complement strand
CTGGCCCCAAAGTGCTGGTGGGCGGGGGGGGGCGGGCACGGATGCGGGTGCGGGTCTCTGTCCCCACACACACACACACCCCCACTAGGCAGGCTGCAATGGTGGCAGAGTGGCCAGATGGGGGAGGAGCCAGTGCTACTGGCCCCGCCTCCCCACTCCCTGGACCCGGTGGCCATGGAGCCAATGGAGTAGGGAGGCAAGGCCAGCAGCGCTGGACCTGCCCCCCCTGCTCCCTGCAGGGTGTGAAAAGAGGGTAGAGAGATGGGAGGGGGCAAGCAAGGCAAGCAGCGCTGGCCATGCCCCCTCTGCTCCCTGCAGGTGGCGGCGATGGGGCAGATGGAGGCAGGCTGGGGGTGGCAGGGCCAGTGGCTGGGCAGACAGCAAGGTCAGTGCCACTGGATGAGCCCCTCCAGCCCTGCAGTTGGCAGTGACAGAGTGGGGGGGCGGGACCAGGTGATGGACAACTGGATAGTATATGAAGAAATATCAGGTCCCAGCTCCGGCACAAGATGCTCGGGTGAAAGCCCGTTGTGAGCCCAGGGACCCTGCAAGAGACCCCACGACCCACAATGAGCCCTGGCCTCCCTGCAGGTAAGCAGGGGCCCATGCTGGGAAGGACGTAGCCAGCAGTGAGGCAGCTGAGTGGAGCCGAGGAAAGTAACGCCCTGCCCCCCGGCTCCGACTGCTCCCAGCCCCCCAGGGAGCCACATGACCAGAGCCTCGCGAGCGGGTCACACAAACAAGCGTGCTTCTGGGCCTGGCACATGAGTTAGCATGGGAGTTTTGCACAGGAGGGTGAGTGGGAGGGCCCGAGGCCCTGCAAGTGCACCCTAGAGAAGCTAGTCCCATCAGCAGCCAGCCTACCAGCGGCACGATGTGGGTGGGCACACGCTGCAACTCAAGGGTCTCCTCGGGGGCTGCGCTCTCCCACTCTGGCACCTTAGAGGCCTCCACCCAGATATAACCCATGGATCCTGGCTCCACACAGACAGAGCCTCTGGATCTCGGCGGCGGGGGCTGCCTGGCGTGTTTCCAGGCTCCTGGGACCAGAAGCATAGCCACCTCCCCTTGTGAGGTTTGCTCTGCTTTGGAGTCTCTGAGGTGCCAAATAGTGGAGCTCCAGACCGCGGTTCAGAGACCGCATGCCATCGGGGACAGCGAGCGGGAGATAGACTCCTACTGCCAGGCCCTTCACCCCTGGAGGCGGAGGGTAGACCAAGGTCACCTTCCAGGGCAAGGGAGGACTCGAGGATCTTCCACACTGCCCCCTCCTCCCTGGAGCTGTGCAACAGGTACAAACCTCTTGCAGCCCCAGTAGAGCTGGGAGAGCGGCCAGATCCTGCAGACATGGGAGGATTGCTCAGCCCTGCTCTCCCTAAGATGAAACACAGAGCGGTCATCATGGGAGACTCCCTCCTGAGGGGGAAATCTGCCACCCCCATCTCCTAGCCTGGGAGGTCTGCTACTTCCTGGGACATAGCAGAGAGGATCTCTGCTCAGAGAGCCCGTACTGTTCAATTTCTTTATCAGCAACTTGGGCGAGCGGGCGAAAAGCACCGTGTTCAAATTCTCTGATGACACCAAGATTTGGGGTGAGGTGGGTATGCTAGAAGGGAGGGACAAGTTACAACTGGACAGGTGGTATTCTCTTCTGTCCTGCCAGCGAGTGGACGTGGACGACGACACGAGAACTGCATTAGAGAGACCAACTGGTGGCTGCGGCAATGGTGTCTCGAGGCAGGCTTCGGCTTCCTGGACAATGACCCGCACATCACGACGAGGGACATGCCCAGTTGGGATGGGCTTCACCTGTCTCCCAAAAGTAAGCGTGTGTTCTCTTCTAGGTTGGCAGTTCTCCTCCGGCGGGCTTTAAACTAGGCTTGGCGGGGGGAGGGAAAGATGAGGGCAGGGGAAGCCGTGGACCACCAAACCATGGGGAGCAAGCAGGATGAACTAGCACTCCTGCTTGCAGAAAACACCTACGACTTTGTAAAGTTAACAGAAACCTGGTGGGATTCGTCCCACGACTGGGCGGTACATATTGAGGGTTACAGGCTGTACAGAAAGGACAGGGTGGGGAAGAGAGGGGGAGGGGTTGCGCTCTATGTCAATGAGCGATATACATCGACCCTCATCAAAACGGAATTGGAGGAGGAGAAAGTAGAAGGATTGTGGGTTAGGTTACATGGAGGGCAAGGAGAAAGGGATTTGGTGGTAGGGGTCTGCTACAGACCCCCACACCAAGGGGAAGAACTAGATTCGGGGCTCCTGAGGCAGCTCTCTGAGACCATAAAAACTAGGGAGGCGGTAGTCATGGGGCACCTAAACTACCCAGACATCTGCTGGGAGACACAGACCG
>NW_005843640.1:60490-61536 GCF_000455745.1 Alligator sinensis | reverse complement strand
GACTTGGACGAGGGAGTGAAGTGTACTCTGTCTAAGTTTGCGGATGACACAGAGGTTCCCACACCCCCACCCTCTCTTAAACCCAGATACTGCCTAGCCAAGCTCCCTGATGCCAATGCCTCACTAAGTTCAGGCTCCGCGCTGCCACTAGTCCCAGCCCCATGCTCTGCGGTCCCACTCAGGTGCAGCCCCTGCTGCTTCCCTACCTGCTTCCTGGAGCCATCAGGAGACCAAGAAGCAGATCAGGGCCCCCACCTGGAAGCTATGCTGGTAGGCCTGGGCCCTTCCACCCACAAGGGTGGGAGCAAAGAGCAATAGGGGACATTTGGGTGGTATGTACATGTGGGCACCTTGCTCTCAGCTTCATGGGTGGAAGGTCTGAGTTGGGTACATATACCACTGACAGGTTGTCTGCATACTACTGCTGGTATGTGTACCAAAGTTTGGGAACCACTGCCATAGAGATGATGTCCCAGAGAACAGAGGGGGTCATGAAGGAGTCAAGCAGGGAATGCACAGAGCAGAAAACAGCTGGGACGTACCTCCGAGAAGAGATGTGCCATCCATGGGATGAAGGAGAAGAGGGCTTCCCTTAGATACTGCACCACTCCTTTTATTCACCAGTCTCCCTGTGATGTGCAGCCCACAGCACCCTCCTGCTCTCTCCATCTCTCCTTAGAGTCAGCAACAAGCTCTGCGTAACAATGAATCCTCTGAAAGAGAAGGGTCTGGGAAGTCACAGAGAGATCTTCCCTGGAAAGGGTTGAGGGTTCCCACTGCAGAGCTCTGGAGAGGACACAGACACCAACCACAAGGTATCATGTTCAGTTCAGGGGCCTTACTACCAGGGAATACATGAGAATGCAAGGAAGGGAGGTGTGGCGGGCCAGTAGGGCGCTCTCCTGTGTTGAGCCGCCCCCCTCCCTGCGCCCGCCCACCGTCCAGGCTCCGAGTGCCTCCCTTAGGGTGCCTCACGTCCAGCCGACCCCTTCCCTAGAGCACACCCGCTAGCCTGGGGGTCCTGCTGCCACCATCCAAGGCTCCGG
>NW_005843640.1:59119-60362 GCF_000455745.1 Alligator sinensis | reverse complement strand
CCCTCAATAAGTCTCCACACCGGTCACAAAGGAGAACTTTATTGATTACAGGGGTAGGGCGGAAACAGGGTAAAAGGTAGAGCAGTATCATAGAAATATTACAGGAATATCAAAGGAATCCCATAGAGCAAACCAGGGTGGCTGAGGTAGCCGTTTCAACACGCATCTGAGTTACTGAAGCTAAATATCTGATCGGATCTCTAGTAGGTTACTCACTCGCATCGTCCAGAGGTGGTTGTTGTTTCCTCTGGAGGCAGGGCACTCTTGCAGCATGCGGTGATGAGGAGAGAGCCAGGTTCAGATTCACCTGGATGACCGCATGGCTAATGGCTGCCTTCTCCCTGGACCGGGCCCTTAAATAACCTCTCTGACCTCAGCAGCCCGGTCCAATCGAAGCTGCCAATACTGGCCACAAACCGACCAATCTGCATGGCATCCCTGGCTACCTGGGCCCGCGCGCAGGGCCGGGCCTTTCCCCCCCCTGCCCAGGTGACCAGAGCATGCCTCCCAGGCACCAGGCTTTTGTCTGCAGACAAGGTGGGAGATCCCCGCCCTGAGGGATTCAACACCAGTCTCTCAGGCTGGTGGAGACAGATCTCTGGAGAGGGGCACCGACGGTGGCATTTCTGCCACAGGAGGGAGGGCAGGGAAGAGCAGGTGCCCAATTCTGTACATTTCTGCAGAGGCTGAAAAGTAAAACAGGGCAAAAAGGCTTAGGGGGTGGCACTAGAAGCTCTTTGCAGACCCCAACGGGCATTGGCAACTCTGGGAGATGAGTGATGTGGTAGGGAGGAAAGGCAACGTCAGGAAGGAAAGTAGGGAATGCTTTGCCAGCCATAAATGCACTCCTCTCTGCAACTCAGGAGGTCATATACCTGAACCCCTGGACCAGGAGGAAGAAGAAAGCTGGAAGGCAGCCAAGGAATGTCCGCGGGGGTCAATTGAAGCCAAATGTCTTGGTGAGGGCACCCTACCATGACGGCACTTCTTCCCCTGGGACTACTTTCTGCTTTCAGAGAATGATAGGGAATAGACAGGCTCCAAGGGTGATGCAAAGATCATCTCCTCCTTGTCTCCGTCTGCTGCATTCGGGGTGATCTGACCCTGAGGTGTTTCCTGTTAGCCCCTCCCCACAATCAAATTGTGATTGTGGCACCTCAGAGACGGCCACCCAGACGGAGCCCCTGGTTCTGGGCTCCACGCAGACAGAGCCCCTGGCTCTCGGCTGCGGGGGGCGGCTGGT
>NW_005843640.1:54639-54996 GCF_000455745.1 Alligator sinensis | reverse complement strand
CCTTCCTGCACTGCTGGCAGAATTAGGGATGTTCTGGGTGTGGATATGCTGAATCCAGGATGGGTGGGAGAGATGGGTGAAGCTTTTCCAATACTCAGGAAACCAATGTAGCTTCTCCCCTGTGTAGATGCACTGGTGTTCAGCACAGGCTGGAGGAGTAGGTGAAGCTCTTCCTACACTAAGAGCAATGATGTGGCTTGTCTCCTTTGTGGATACAATGGTGATGGGCTAGGTGGGAGGATTGGGTGAAGCTCTTCCCACACTCAGAGCAGTGATGTGGCTTCTTCCCCATGTGGATAAGCTGATGCAGGCCAGGCTGGGGGAGGGGGGGAACCTCCTCCCAAACACAGAGCACTG
>NW_005843640.1:51779-53730 GCF_000455745.1 Alligator sinensis | reverse complement strand
GGCCCTTGCTCAGGCCCCTGCTCCTCAGTTCTGCTCAGCAACCAGGCATGTCCTGCATGGGAGGAGGAAATGCCAGATTAGTCCCTGCCCTGCTGCCAAGGGGCAAGCACTGCTACTGCTTCTGCTGGGATGGGCGTCCGAGCAGGACTGGACTTGACTTCTTCCTCAAGAAAACTAGGTCTTCCAGCCAAAGCCCCAAATGCCAGGGGTGAGGCAGTGCCAGGTCCCTGTGCCAGTCTCATCTTCCCTACTCGGTGGAGTTAAGAGGCTGACTGTCAAGGTCTCTGGCCCAGCTCTCAGCCCCATCACCTTAGGCCCTCCTGCAAGAAACATGTGGGACATGTGAGTTTGGACTGTACGTGAATAGGTTCACGTTTTAAGAGGCTGAGGATGAGACCAGAGGGATCTGCTCAAAGGAAAAATGAGGCTCTCAAAGGGCTGCTGTATCCCGCAGCACTGGTGGGCCCAGGGGCAGATGGTGCTGAGCCTCCACCTGACTGGGCTGACACGCTCCACAAGCCCCAGTGCTTTGGTGAGACCCATCTGCAATGCTTGCCCTTGATCTCTGGCAGTCCTGAAAGCAGCATCTGGGTACAAGCTTGTCACCAGTCAGGAGTGTGTGGTGAGCACTGCCTTACACTGCCTGGCAGCAAAATCCACAACATGAAATCTTCTGAATCCCACCCACTCCACCAAGCCACTTCATGCAGCCTGAGCCCAGGATTAAACACGTCCGGTGCTCCAGGTCAATTGGACCAGGAGACACGAGGGACAGCCCCAGCCTCTCTCTTGTCCAACACGAATGGCTGGGGGTGACAAAAAGCCCAGAAGTCAGAGACTGCCCATGATGGGTGAAGGTAACCAGGGTAATTAAGGCCCGAAAACTACACTGTCCTGGGACTGGTTAGTGTGGTGGAGGTACTTGTGGTAAGGCAGTCTCTACAAAATGCCATGTTGCCACCCCTGAGAAAGGCAAGTGAAGAGCGCCTGAAAACCTTGGCTCCCACTGCCTTGTGGGTTACTTTTGGCTGGGAAAAGGATAGGGGGAGCCTGCCCCAACAGAAAACCCCTGGTGAAAGCCAAGGAAGGAAAGTGTGTGGCAGGGTACACCTTGCAGCAGCTGTCACTTGAAGTAGAAATGATTGATAAGAAAGCAGCCTCTCAAACTGCAATGAGGGGAATCTGTGAAGGCGCTCCAGCATGGCCAGGGCCAGGGCCAGAGCCAGGGCCAAGCCAGCCACAGTGTCAAAAGAGAGCCCATGACATGAACTAACTTAAAGGTATGATAGGGGTTAAGCCCTTCCCTTTTCTGTCTTTGTGTTGTCCAGGATGTGGACCAGCAGTGAATCCTCAAGAAGTTCTGTTGGGATGAGTGGGGATGAGGCAGGGAGCAGGGACAGCCTGGGCTGGTCTGGGACAGACCCCCCAGCACAGCACCAGGCACTGCCGGGGCCACTGCAGCAGGCAGGGAAAGCTTCGTGCCAGTGTTGCACAAATTGCTAGTTTCGTGCCCCTGGAGGCCTTTCCCAAACACCTCAAGGAGGGAGTCACACTCAGGCTGAGTCCATTACAAGTTTATTGATTGCGCAATCGGTTGACAAAGGGGTTGAGTAACCCAAAGCGGTGTCGACCCTCAGTCTTTGTCTGAGGGTCTTTTATAGCTTACCTAAACAAAGAACTGTAGCGTGTCTCTTAACTATTGGCAGTTTCACAGTTTTACCGTTACGTCTAAGTTTCCACAGGATGTCAGGGCCTTTTAAGTTAGACTCAACTTATTATGGGATAGATGAAGGCGCATGCGTGTTGGGGAAGCTGTGGTAAACTCAATGTCCTTTAGTAACCCCTTATCTTTGTGTAATTCTAGGTCATTGAACAGGTGCGATTGTGAAACTCTATGTGCAAAGCTGCCTTTAACCTATATGCAGAAGCTGTTAGCAAGCCATGTTGAATA
>NW_005843640.1:43158-43599 GCF_000455745.1 Alligator sinensis | reverse complement strand
TGTTGCACAAATTGCTAGTTTCGTGCCCCTGGAGGCCTTTCCCAAACACCTCAAGGAGGGAGTCACACTCAGGCTGAGTCCATTACAAGTTTATTGATTGTGCAATCAGTCAACAAAGGGGTTGAGTAACCCAAAGCAGTGCCGACCCCCAGTCTTTGTCTGAGGGTCTTTTATAGCTTACCTAAACAAAGAGCTGTAGCGTGTCTTACAACTATTGGCAGTTTCACAATTTTACCGTTACGTCTAGGTTTCCACAGGACGTCAGGGCCTTTTAAGTTAGACTCAACTTATTATGGGATAGATGAAGGCGCATGCGTGTTGGGGAAGCTGTGGTAAACTCAATGTCCTTTAGTAACCCCTTATCTTTGTGTAATTCTAGGTCATTGAACAGGTGCGATTGTGGAAACTCTATGTGTAAAGCTGTCCTTAACCCATATGCAT
>NW_005843640.1:41323-43140 GCF_000455745.1 Alligator sinensis | reverse complement strand
GCCTGGGCTGGTCTGGGACAGCCCCCCCAGCACAGCACCAGGCACTGCCAGGGCCACTGCAGCGGGCAGGGAAAGCTTTGTGCCAGCACCAGGCTCTCCTGCCAGGGGCTCTGCCTCAGCGTCGCAGCCAGGAAAATTCTCCTTCTCCCTCAATGGGGCCGGGAGGGGCACAGCTCCAGATGCCAGGCAGAGCCTAAGTGCAAAGTCATCCGGGAACCTGCCTCCCCGCAGCATCACATCCTTCTTCCAACCCCACCCGCCCCCCACACTGCCGGGCCCTGCCCAGGATGGGACGGGCCAGGACAGGACACAGTCCCATGCCCGGGCTCTGCGGGGGAAGCCCACTGCAAGTGGTGGGGTACCATCACCTGCCCACAGCAGACACCATTTCCCAGGGTGGGGGCGCTCCTGGCCCTTCCCCTCCTGCTTTGCAAGCCCTGCCTGGCACAATGGCAGGGCTGTGCCCAGGACAAGGGCTGAGGCGCGTGGAGGTTTCTCGGCCAATAAAACTGAGCACCCCCGGTCTCGGGGGGACAGCTGCGATCCCACTGCCCCGTGCCAATGTGCCCAGAGCTCAGGCCAGTCTGCGGGCACCTGCTCCATGCCAGTGCCAGCCTCTTCTGCCAGGGAGTCACACAGCCGGGAAAACTCTCCTTCTCCCTCTGTGGGGCCATGAGGGTCACAGCCCTGGCGCGAGGCAGAGCCCAGGTGCAAGGTCCCCCAGGCCTTTGTCCTGGGACAGGTCGTTGACAGGGAGCACACCCGGTTCTTGGGCACGGGAAAGTCCAGTGCCCGCACTGAGAGACACGACCCTTCCCTGCAAGTGGGGAGGGTGATGAGCTGAGGTCCTTCCACAGAAGAGAGCCGGGGAGCTCGTGTCAGGCCTGGCTCCTCAGAGGCCTCCCCTCCCCTCCCAGAGCCTTGTTTCAGAGGTGAGGGGGGAGCGTTTTGACTTTTCCTTTTACCCACTGCATCCCCGACCCCTTAGCACCGCTGACAGCAGTGGTGGCTGCTGCAGAGCTCCTAGGAGCAGGGTCCTGAGCGACCCCACACACCGACCCAAGCGTGATGAAAGAGGCCAGAGCAGCACTGGACCCACGAGACAGCCTCATGCTTGTCCCTAAGCTGCTCTTAGGTCTGCCAGAGACTGAGAACTCAGGATAGAGCACAACCCGCATTTATTCCCTTAATAGGCACACGACCTGATGTGAACTGTGCTGCACCGCGTGCAGGTGTATCAGCAGTGAAATGCATGTCAGCACACACAACATGCCAGCGGTGCACGTGTGAACTAAAGAACTTTCCAAGTGTTTTAGTTCAAACGCACCACCGCTCTTTTCTCAGCACTGACAAGCATTTCCCTGCTATGCATCCTCACTGGTGAGGTCCTGAGTGTGGAGCGCATCAGCAAGCTCAGGTGGGTGAGGACACACTCATACCACCTTCTTTGGGCCCTGTCCTTGCTGTCCAACTCTCCCCCGCCCAGCAGGCACCGGGTGCTGATCCGAGCCAAGGAACAGCCTCCAGAGGAAGGGCCTGCAGCCCTGGAGATCAGGGCTTTGTCCCCCAAAGTTAAGCGTGTGTTCTCTTCTAGGTTGGCGGATCTCCACCAACGGGCTTTAAACTAGGCTTGTTGTGGGGAGGAGAAGATGAGGGCAGGGGAAGCCGTGGACCACCAAACCATGTGGCACCCACAAGAACAGCCCAGCCTGAAGAAGGAGAACATGGGGAACCTGTGGTCCATGGGGTGGACAGCACTACAGCACAGGTAAGCAATAAGCAGGTAAGCAATAAGGGGCCCTTTGGGCATCAGAGCC
>NW_005843640.1:35909-38058 GCF_000455745.1 Alligator sinensis | reverse complement strand
GGGTGGGCATACAAGACAGGGAGTCAGTGAAAATGTAGATTGAGGACTCAATGGGTGAGAGACAGGTGGGGGTGGGGGGGTGGGAGAGAGAGAGAGAAGCGGGATGAAAGTGGAGAGATACCCGGGGAGTCAGATGCCAGGCAGGTTATAATGTGTCATAAATCCAATGTCTATGTTTAGTCCATGATTTTTAGTATCCAGGAGGTTGATGACATGGAGTTCATAGGCTCGTCTCTGGGAAGTGCTTTGTTAGTTCCCTTTGAGGATCAGGACTGAGAGGTTGGAGAGAGAGTGGTTTTCTTGTGAGAAATGTGCCCGCACCAGTAATTGGGTATTTCTGTCTTTTGGACTGAAAATCTACAATCTTGGATTGAGTTCCATCCAAAATCAACAATCACCATCCCTCCATCCAACTTTCTCTAGAATACTGCAGCACCAGCATCTCCTTTTTAGACATGATGATCAGTATCCAGAATGATAAAATACAGACCATATTATACAAGAAAGCCACAGACCAACAGACACATCTGCACAGAACCAGCAATCACCCTAAACACACCAAAAAAGTTGTGATATACAGCCAAGCCCTCAGATACCACCGCATTTGCACTGAAGAGAATACCTGGGACTGCGACCTCACTGTCTCTAGTGGGTTTGACGAAATAGAGAGAGGTCCCACACAATATATTGGTTCAAATTAGTACACTGGTGGGGGTGAGGTTGAGCCTTGTGTGTTCTCACAATGACCACGATTTTGATTCCTTTTAAGATATTTATTAAAACTCCTCACTACGCATATAACACCGCTTAGCTTTAAGAAATACCACAAACATTAAGAACACAATAACTACATATATCAGAAACAATGCTCCAGACGCACTTCCTTCCCAAACAACGCTATAAGAATTAGTATTGCAAAAACAGTTACAATTACAACTAAAGGTTACATTCGAATCACTACTATTATTTCTCACGCTATACTTACAATCCTAGGATTCCGAGAAGCCAAACCTAGATATGGTTTCATTCCACAGTAGTGCAATTTAATGGACTGGCCGTAGTAGTACGGTTCAATGGGCTGGCCTCAGCAGTGATAGGACTAAGTCCCTTCCTTCAGTCCCACTCGGGTGCTCCATGGCTTCAGCATGAGCTAAGAGATTCGTGTTCACGAAGAGGGTGGTTCAGGTGATCGGCCTGATCCGGCCTACACTTGTGATTCTTCTTTTGATGTTCTGCAAGTGAGGTTACCTCCAAATTGGGACTGTAGGTTACAGTTTTTATTGGGTGAGTCTTGGGCCCCTCCTACCCAAACCTGTCACTACTCCCAAATTTGGGCTCGGATCCTACTCAACAGGTTTTTGCTAGGTGGTCACTTTGTCTTCCGCAATGGAATTTGTCCACTGACTATTTAGTTTATCTTAAATTTTGCTCTGGGAGATTTTCCATACCACTGCGGTGACCTTTCCTTTACAACCCCCTTTCAAAAGGCTTCCAGGGTTTGATCTCTCAGAATGTTTGCTTAAGGGTCGTTTTCCTGGTCCTTAGGTTAACTTGTTAAAAGCCTCTAGAGATAAGATCGAGGAGCCAAGACTTTAAGCACGTTCATTGTAAGGCCAGGCGAAACAACAAACCTAGATAAGAAGATGAACCTTGCCATTTGTCTAAACTGGCTAATGGGCATTCAAACTATTACATTCAATATGACACTCACCAATCTTAAAAGGGCACCCACCCAACAAGGACACTCCTCCAGAGAGATAGATCACACATTTGAAAGAGCCACCCAGATAACATGTGAAGAAGTGCTGCAGTACAGAAGAAAACCCCCCACAAATCGCACACCGCTGGTGATGACGTATCACCCCTCCCTTGAACCTGTACGGAAAATCCTCAAACAACTGCAACCCATACTAGAAAGAGACCCTATTCTTAAAAAGATCTTCCCAGAGCCACCCATCCTAGCCTTCAAATAAGCACCAAACCTCGCCAACCTCATCACCAGAAGCAAACTTCCTCAGGCCCAGAACACACCGAATGGATCCAGACCGTGCCACGACAAGAAAAGCAAAACCTGCCAACACATCTCCACCACCCCCACTATTACTACACCCCACAACAGAGCCATCGGCATCCCAGGATCTTACAGCTG
>NW_005843640.1:28910-35698 GCF_000455745.1 Alligator sinensis | reverse complement strand
CTGACTCCCCAGGTATCTCTCCACTTTCATCCCCCTTCTCTCTCTCTCTCTCCCACCCCCCCACCCCCACCTGTCTCTCACCCATTGAGTCCTCAATCTACATTTTCACTGGCTGCCTGTCTTGTATGCACAAGAGCCCAGCCGCTGGCTTCTTTACTTTTCAGTCCATCCAGGAAGAGCACACACCAACTGCTGAAACTTCCTTAGCCTGACGAAGGGTTTTTGAACCCGAAAGCTTGCTTAATAATTGTTTTCCAACTATTTAAGTTGGTTTAATAAAAGAGATCAGATTCACCCAAGGAAACTTGTCTGCCTCTGTGCAAAAAAGAAGTTTATTTCCAGAGGATCTGAGGCTGGTACCACCAAAGGTTGCTGATGTAACGCCTGAAGGAACACCTGCCAGGTCTCATTGCAAGCAATAATACTTGTAATTAGCTTAGGGGCTACTATTAAAAGTTCACTTGATACCAAATCAAACAAGGGATGTGTCAATCCTTGGAGGTCTCTGGTAAAAGAAATCCTGGGGGCAACACCTCCCTGTAAAGCTACGCCCTCACTGGGGGTACTCGGTCCACTGTCAACCAAGTCAAGTCCCTGCAGTCCTTGTGGAGGTCTTTGTGGAAGATCCGGTTCAAGATGGCTTGGCAGTCCTCATCAGGGAGCATCTCCATGGTTGATAGTCTGTCTCTGTCCCTGACTGCCCTCTATATCTCTCTGTGCTTGGACGTAGTGGCTGGGCTTTCCTTCTGTAGCCTGTCCTCACTCAGGAACTCGTTCAGGACCCTGTAGCTCCAGGGCTGCTCCAGGGTGCACAGTTTCCCATTGGCTGGTGCGGACACCACCCACCTTCTCAGAAGGTTGACCTGCAAAAAACTTGACTACGCAGACTGTTTTGTTTTCTGGCCCGGTCGCCAGCTTGCAGATCAGGCTTGGGTACCATGCCCGCAGGAACAGTTGGATGTCTGGGTGCTGCTGACTCTCTCATCCTTACCACTTGTGTCCTTCTGGTGCTGGGCTCGCTGCTGCTCCTGGGACTGCACCCCTCTGGCGCTGGGGCTATACACAATCATGTGCCCCAATGAGGCCTCCTCCTCCCCTTTTAGCCTCTTCCCAGTCCGCCAGTTCAAACAAGAACACAAACCTAAACCGCTGGGCTACAACATAACATTAAGAATAAAGGCAGCACTCTGCCCCTTTAAGAGGGCCAACTCCCACCCTTAGAATGCCAGCCCCTTTTATCTCTGGGCACCTTGTGAATCCCTAGGGTCTTACTGCATTTGGAGGTAGCAAAGCAGGCAGCCAGATGCATTGGGCCCTGGGGGACTGGTGCCTCTCGAGTCTGGGTGGGCACCAGATCACCCACTGGGTGGGAGGGTCCCTCAGCAGCTGACTGCTGACAGGGGGTGGGGTGGGGGGTCTCCCCTAGCGGCTGATCCCCAACTGGGTGCTGGTGGAGGAGGGGGGCCAGTGGCCAATCTCCAAGCCCAAAATCAATAGTGGTGAAAACAGAAGTGTACGTCCACTGGCACTTCCAGTTTCATGGCTGGCATTTCCAGGGGTGCACAGCCAATCTCAGGTGATGCACATGTACCGCAGGAACCTGCCGCACATTAAAATAAGACCAAGGCGTGGCAGGAGAGAACAGGAGGGAGGCTCTTAAGCATGGGAATGCTGATCCATGCCAAACTGTCAACCCATAAAACTCAGCCTAGAGAAAGTTCAGGCTCTCAGGCCTGGTGAGACAAGACTTATCTTAGGCAATGTGTAAAACTTGGTTCATTGGCCAGGAATGGTGACAGAGGTGTGACCCGAGAGAAAGAGATGGAGGCCCAAGCAGCTATGATGATGCATCCAGATATGCTCAGCCAGACATTGCAGATAATTAGCTGGGTACTGGAGGTTCAACACCAGCAGGCAGCACAGCAACAGGAATGGCTGCAGCATAATGTGTAGAGCTTTAGGATGCCTAAAATGACAAAAGATGATGGCCCAGAGTCATACCTGGAGTCCTGTGAATGTACGGTGATGCAGGCCATGCTGGAATAAATGCAACTCAGTGCACTGGTCATCTGAAAGTCCCAAGTGGCCTATCGGGCCTTGCTGAGAGATGAGATGATGGACTACAAGAAGTGAAGGTCACCACAGTATACCATCTAGAGATAACCCCGGAACATATCGTTGATTGTTCTGGGCCAAGAAGAGCAGAGACAACAGAAGACCTAGGGTGTTGTTACAGTTACTGAGGGTCGTAAGGAACAAATGGCTGAAACCATTGGTGTATGATCAGGAAGGATGCACAGATGAGATTCTCCTAGAGCCATTCCTTAGTGATTTAGAGGAGAACACCCAGAAGTGGATGAGAAGACACTTACCACAAAACTGTGAAGAAGTATGAAATGGGCCAAAGCCAGAGAATGACTATCCCAGAGAGCGGCTCGCTGAGAACCCCCTGGGCCCCACGATGAAGGGGAGGAGAGTGTGCGGGCCGGGAGGAGATCCGGGCCCTTTCTCGTGCTGCACGCAGGCTGTGGCCAGCAGCCCGGGCACGCGGGGTCGGAGAGGACGGGCGACGAACTGGAATTAGGCACGTACGCTTAGTGGTAGATTTAAAGATCGTTTACTTACACCGATGATGGTTGCGGTGCAGGCTGAAAAACTTGCTTGAGTTGCGGTTACAAACAGAACGACACGAACAATCACGTGGAGTTTGCTAGGCTCCACGGAAACAGAACTCCGGATGTCCTGGACAAGCGCGCCACCGAAATAGAACAATCGTAGATACGTCTTATAAAAATTTATCGCTCGAAGACGGGAAGAGGTGGGCAGTGGATCAGGTCACCAAATTCCTCTGAATCTCACACAGGGTTTCTATTACCCTGCCGTGTACTCAGAGTCCCCACAAGATAGATGTGGAGTCCTCTTCGGCTTGGGCGGAAACCGCTCAAGCCTCTTATACGGCTAACAGGCCAATCGCTAGCCACCACGTGGGAATAATTTAGCACTAGCCAATAGTGGGACACAAATTGCATGCGGATGGCGGGAACTCCTTTGCACCGTGCACCTCTCTTGCAACTTGAGAAATGCACCCTGCAAATAGAGCTGCAATTAGGCGGGAAAACATTCTCCTGCACGCGGGTTCTCCACCACAGCAGAAAACTCCACCGTGCAACGGAGATGCAATTTAGCGGGAATAATTCTAGTGCCGAAGCACATACAAAATCATACCTTTGGGTTATGACATCCCCCCTTGCTGAAGGCACAATAGAATTATACTATATGTCCATCGCTGGGGTCATCAGTAGCTCTGTTAACAGTTCGTGGAACTAAACGAACAAACACAAAATCAGCTAACATAAGAAGTTCGTCCTCCAGGGATCGAATCAAATAGTAGCTGGCACACACAAATATACACATAATTATGTTCATAACAAAAAACTGAATGATCAGGGCTTCAGCAGGCGTCATGGCGGAGTCGCGTATCAGGCCCTCACTTCTCTCGGCGATGCTGTCCTTCTCGGGGCTTTTCTCCACCACGCACCCTGAATTCCGGATCTGTAAAAGAACTTCCTTAAAAACAGTTATTGTTTTAATATTTATAAAACCTACACGGAACTATACGATAAAATGGTCAGTCAAACTTACTATCACCATTAAACATATAATACAGGTGTTTAAACATGATCCTAATTTAGGCAGCCTCTTGTATACTCAACTCGACGAAATCGTCGAGGAGCCCTCATCAAATTCCTCTAGGTAACTAAAACCTAACTCGTAGGCCAGTTGCCATTGGCCTGCGTCCCCCAAAATCCGACGCTGTCGCTTATTAAGTCCGGAACGCTGTAAGAGGAATCCGAACATGTATCGCTCCTCTTGTGTTCTCTGGGGCAAGGCTGGACGTTCGGATTCATGGTGTCTTGTGTTTTGAACCTCAGTTGGGCGTTGATATTCCCAATCACTGGACAGTTTTGGCTCCATTAGGACACGCAATCTTGGCAACTGACGAAGAAGACTACTCACAGGGTGATCAACCATTGGGTTAAGCATAATTTGTAAACAACTATGTTCTTTCGCCCATAAACCTCAATACAGCTGTCTATGCTGTGGATGGTTACCGGAACAGTTCCAGGGTTCCTCAGATGACGGTGAGGCCACGGTCGTATTCGCTGGAGTGGTGTTAATCCCAGCGCACATGCTCCGGGGTTCCAGGCACAATATGAAACTCCAATGATGGCTAGCATAAGCTGTTCTGCACTGGTATGCTCTGGCCGTCCTGCATGCCATTCGTGGGCTTTTTGCTCGATTAGTCTTGCAACAAGCGCTGGAATTGGAATAGGCCAGTGGACGTTAATTGTCACCATGTCGATGTCAGTGACATGTCCTCTACTCCATGAAGCTTGTCTAACCAGAAAACTTGCTTCTTCCTGATTCAGGAGGTCAGATCCACGCTCCACTACCAAACGTCCCAACCACACAGCCAGAGTTTCCTCCGGTTGGATTCTGGATTCCCCTAGTTCGGTTCTGGAGCGAGCGTGATAAGTAGCAGTACGAGCTGCATTCTGCGGGTTGATGACTCGGCTAGTTGACGCTGTGGGCTGATCGGTTTCTTCATGAGTCATTGCTGTCATTAGTGCTTCAGGGCAGGAGGGGCGGATGCACTCCTCTGCTCAACTCTCTTTCGTGGACAGGAGGGCATGGTTGGCAGGGGCAACGCCACGTCGCTAGGCGGGGTTGCCGGAGACGACGCTGCATCGATGGGCGGAGTCACCAACCGAACTCTCGCGGGTCTCTCCAAAACTCCACCCTTCCCTTCCAGCCTCTCCACGCGGCTTTCCTCCCGCTCAGCGCCATCTTGAGCTGGCGTTTCAAGATCCCCTCTCTCAGCCACCTCTTCGACCGCTTGAACGGCCACACGCAGCTGGGCTTTTAAACTTAGGTTTCTATTCATTAAATCAGTCATGGTTTGGAAAGTTGCACTCATTTTTCCCCCCTTGTCGTACCGTAGGGCCACCCTCTCATCTACGGTGCGCTCCTCCGTCTCCGGGTCTTCACGGAGCTCGGACGAAAGCTCGCGACCCCTCAATCTAGGCACCACCATGCAAGGGGAGAACCAGTTGGTTGGCACCGGTTCTTCAATCTCTCGGGCACATCTCGGGCAACGGGCACGCTCCCAGGTGAGGGTCGGGTTCACCGCGCCCGCCGGGTCGACTTTGGCGAGGGACACGGTATCGAGGGGCTTGAACAGGACCCACTCGTTGTTCATAATACACCTGAATGCCGCGGGGTGAAGATACACTTCTCCCCCTCCTAGGGCTCCGTCTTTGGAAGCTCCCTCTTTTTCCTTCAGCGAAAAGCATCCGCTGATACATTTCTCACCTGTTCTGCCCACCTGGTGATAAACGATATGCGCCTCTAGTTCTGCGACGCTTGCCATGTCGCGTCTTCCACTTTTCCAAGGACAGTTCCTAACTAATTCCAGTTCTAGCGAGCCCTCTCCTGATCCCATCCTCATCGCCATGTGTGGGCCGGGAGGAGATCCGGGCCCTTTCTCGTGCTGCACGCGGGCTGTGGCCAGCAGCCCGGGCACGCGGGGTCGGAGAGGACGGGCGACGAACTGGAATTAGGCACGTACGCTTAGTGGTAGATTTAAAGATCGTTTACTTACACCGATGATGGTTGCGGTGCAGGCTGAAAAACTTGCTTGAGTTGCGGTTACAAACAGAACGACACGAACAATCACGTGGAGTTTGCTAGGCTCCACGGAAACAGAACTCCGGATGTCCTGGACAAGCGCGCCACCGAAATAGAACACGAGCGGGCCGCCACGCTCCTCTGGATCTCACACAGGGTTTCTATTACCCTGCCGTGTATCCAGAGTCCCCACAAGATGGATGTGGACTCCTCTTCGGCTTGGGTGGAAACTGCTCAAGCCTCTTATACGGCTAGCAGGCCAATCGCTAACCGCCATGTGGGAATAATTTAGCACTAGCCAATAGTGGGACACAAATTTGCATGCGGATGGCGGGAACTCCTTTGCACCGTGCACCTCTCTTGCAACTTGAGCAATGCACCCTGCAAATAGAGCTGCAATTAGGCAGGAAAACATTCTCCTGCACGCGGGTTCTCCACCACAGCAGAAAACTCCACCGTGCAACGGAGATGCAATTTAGCGGGAATAATTCTAGTGGCATGAATGACATGTACCCCTGGTGGTTGCGGGGTATGGTGGGGGCGGGAGTGTGGCAGTGGGAGAGGCAGGAAGGCAGTGGCTGTCAGTGGTGGGAGGGGGTGGAGGGTGGTGCGTGCCAACCAAGGGTCAGCAACCACTCGCAGAGGCTGCCTCCAGCGTTGGCAGCGCCCTTTTGTAGGGGGTGCACCGCCACGCTTAGAGGGTGCCTGTGCACCCACTACATGTCGCCCATGGTTCATGGCAGGGAAAATGTGTTTGTGTGTCCATGTGCAGAGAGTGAGTGAGTGTCTGTGTCTGTGTGTGCATGTGTCTGCGTGCATGTGTGTGCATGTATGTATCTCTGCTCATGGCAGAAGGGAAAGTGTGGCAGAGCAAGAGCCCAGGCCCGCAGCCGGGTGAGATCCCTCCTGGGGAGACATGGGTGCTGCGCTGGAGCCCGTGACAGCCGTGGGCCTCCCCTTCTTGGCGGGAGCTGGAGGAGCAGGACCCAGGAGGCGTGCAGGCAGGAGGGGCTGAGGGTGCAGAAGTCCCTCGTGTCGTCCAGACCGGAGCCGGTCCAGCACCAAGAGCTCTGGGGACAGGACACGATGGAGGCGATGGA
>NW_005843640.1:27585-28587 GCF_000455745.1 Alligator sinensis | reverse complement strand
GGGGGCCCCTGCGGGGGGCTGGTGTTTCATGCCAGCCGTAATGGTAAAGTCCTGTCCTGCTCCGAGGCCCATCCCAACAGAAGGAATAGCAGTGCTTGCCCCTTGGCAGCAGGGCAGGGACTAATCTGGTGTTTCTTCCTCCCATGCAGGACATGCCTGGTTGCTGAGCAGAACTGAGGAGCAGGCTCCTGAGGAAGGGCCTGGAAAGCTGGAGCCACCATGGGCTTCCCTGGGGAGTATGGGTGAGGTTGATTCCCTGAGCCCAGCGAAGGACCAATGGCACAAGGGCCAGGGGATGCCCCCAAAGCAGGAGACTGTAGCAGTGAACGCAGTCCCATCTCTGGAAAGGCCTTGGAGTGAAGAAGGGAAACAAGCCCGAAACAGCCCAAGGTGCAGGGATGAATATGTCATGCTGAGACACCTGAAGAGGCAGAAAGCAAAGGCGCACTGGAGAGAGACACTGCATGCAAACTAAGGCAGTGTGGGGGGCCTCAAAGGGATGCAGGAGCTCACTGCCAAGCCCACTGCCCTCATGGCGGGAAAAGATTTAGCTGCCCCTCACGCCTGGCTCTGCACAAGATAAGACATGCTGGGGAGAAACCACGTGTATGTGCCACGTGTGGGAAGAGCTTCCCCTGCCTCTCGACCCTGGCTGCTCACCACCAGGTCCATTCTGGACAGCTCCCCCACCGCTTCACCAAAAGGGGGAAGAGCTTTGTGCACAGCTTGGAGCTGCTCAAAACCCAGGATGTGCACAGGAAGAAGCATCTGTACCACTGTGTCACATGTGGTAAGACCTTCACCCATTTCTTCTCCCTGGTTCAGCACCATTGAATGTAACTGGGGAGGAAGACGCACCGCTGCACTGAGTGCCGGAAGAACTTCATCAGCTGGCAAGGCCTGTCCCAGCACCGGTGTGTGCAGAGGAGGCAGCAGCCACACTGCTGCACAAAGTGTGGGAAGAGCTTCAGGCAGCCCTCCAGCCTGGCCAGGCACAGGTGC
>NW_005843640.1:26361-27408 GCF_000455745.1 Alligator sinensis | reverse complement strand
CCGGCCTGGCCGGGCACGGGTGCATGCACACACGGGAAAAGCCACATCATTGCTCTGTGTGTGGGAAGAGCTTCACATGCTCCTCGCACCTGGCCCGGCATCAGGTGATCCACATGGAGGAGAAGCCACATCCGTGCTCTCAGTGTGGGAAGAGCTTCACCCAATCCTCCCACCTGGCCCAGTACCATTGTATTCACACAGGGCAGAAGCCACATCATTGCTCTTATTGTAGGAAGAGCTACACCTACTCCTTCAGCCTGAGCTGAACACCAGTGCATCTAAACCTCTGCAGGTTACAGCGGTGGGCGGATGAGAATAGGATGGGTTTCAATTCTGACAAGTGCAAGGTGCTGCACCTGGGGAGGAAGAGCCAGCAGCAGACCTACAGGCTGGGGATCTCCCTTCTCGTCAGTGCAGAGGCAGAAAAGGATCTTGGAGTCATTGATTCCAAAATGAACATGGGGCGACAGTGTGGGGACGCGGTCAGGAAGGCCAACCACACCTTGTCATGCATACACAGAAGCATCAGGAGCAGGGCCAAGGAGGTGATCCTCCCCCTCTATACGGCACTGGTCAGGCCGCAGCTGGAGTACTGCGTCCAGTTCTGGGCGCCGCAGTTCAGGAGGGATGTGGACGACATGGAGAGGGTCCAGAGGAGGCCACTCGCATGATCAGGGGGCAGCAGGGCAAGCTCTACGAAGAGAGGCTACGGGACCTGAACCTGTTCAGCCTCCACAAGAGGAGGTTGAGGGGGACCTGGTGGCTGTCTACAAACTGGCCAAGGGGGACCAGCAGGCCATGGGACAGACCCTGTTCCCCTGAGCACTACTGGGAGTAACAAGTGTAACAGACTGCCAATGTGGGCTCACCAGATTGACTTGAGATACTTACCCTGAGCTAGAAACAGTGCGGGTGTACTCAGAGAGCCCCCGAGGGTGGAGCCGGGGAGCCCTGCCTTGTGGAATAGGAGAAGCCAATCGAAAGAGGGGGTTTTCAATCCCCTCATTCACATGGAAGAGGGATGGCTGGGGTTGGGGGCCTGCCAAC
>NW_005843640.1:25488-26059 GCF_000455745.1 Alligator sinensis | reverse complement strand
AGTTGCCCCTCCACTCCACTGTGGAGAAGAAGCAGCGGCCAGGAGTGCAGGCGGCATCCTTATCCTGAGCAGGGAGCTGGGCCGCTGAGTTGAGGAAGCCCCTCACCTTCCCTGGGGAAGCGGGACAGCAGTAGGCAAGGCATTGGGATCCTGAGGAGCGACAGGATTAGCAAGCCACGAGGTGTGTGGGGCGCCCAGCCAGTCATCTGGAGCAGGGGTTTAGAGCAGCAACCCCTGGGAGCTGCCCGTGCTGCTGACCCTCTGCCACTGACTGCCCCAGAGGGGACTCAGTCCTGTCCCTTATTCTGCAGCTGATGGTCGTCAGATGGAATCCCTGAGCTTTGTGCTTGGGTCACGCCAATTGCTACAGGAGCCTACTCTGTTGCTTGTTGCATGCCTTTCGGTTGCCACGGAGGGTCACCCTTCAGCCTCTTTGTGATTCTGGTTATGCCATTTAAGTTCACGTGTAAATAACCTTTCCTATAGTGACGGGCTGGCTGGCAGTGACCTAGCCCAGGGGTTTTGAAAGGGCAAAAGATGACTGGAGGGCTTGGGGTTCCCTTTCCTCCCC
>NW_005843640.1:23697-25312 GCF_000455745.1 Alligator sinensis | reverse complement strand
CAGCGGGACCTGCAGGCAGCAGTGGGACCCTCAGCAGCGCGGTGTGCGGCCGGCAGGAGAGACCTGAAGAGTGAGACGTCTCTGGTGACAGTTGCAAACACCCCAAGCTGCATTAGCAGGTGCACGCTCCGGGGTGCAGAGAGCCAGGGATGCTGGCATGGGAAGGCCTGGTCAGAGTCCCTGGACAGTCAAGCTGGTGGGAAGCGGTCTATATGCCCATCGCCCACAAATCCACCATAGCCCACAGGCTTCATTTGTGATGGTGGAACGAGAGCTCATTAAAGTTAGAGTTAGTGAGCTTCTTTTTGTTGAACTCCCACTCACCTTGGTACTATTTCGATAGTGGGTACAATTAATGCCCCAAACTGAAATCCACTCCTTACCCAATAGGCAGCTACAATTGTCAAACTTGTTATACGAGACATTTGCGCATGTCCATGCACCCTCCTAGGGGGCGAGCTCCTTAGAAATCCATGTTTCCTTGCACCTTGACTGTCCCACTCTAAATCCACCTCCGTGTTGGGAAATGCAGATAGACCCATTGACCTTGGTTAGCAAAACCCTCCCCGAACCATTATATCTCAAAGAGAAGTGTTGGTTAAAGCCCCAATCTGAGACTATACCTGTCCTATTGAGGGGGATAGGCAAGAAAGGGACTCCCTCATCACTAGAAACAGGAATAAGCGTACACAAAAGACAACTCTGGTTAGTTAAAGCCCGGGCTGAATCCTTGAGAAGGGCCACCCATGAATTTTCCACCCATGGGTTTGCAGGTGGGCCTTCAGGCTCCCCAACAGGTTTTGGTTTCCTGACAGTTTTATTCATGGCGTAATGGTAATCCCCTATGCAGATTCCCTGAGGCTCAACCTCGAAGGGAGGATTTGAAGGCCAATCTTTGAGGATTGCAAACCAGAGTTCTGGTTCTGGCTCTATACACACTGGTGTCGGACCAGCACGAGTGCATAGGTTATTTATAATTTCTCGACTCAAGCAGCATTGGGAGAGGGTGTGCATAGAGGCATTGATTATAGTAGACTTTGAAGTTTCGTAGCTAGCCTTACTGAGGGGTTTAAGCTTTATGTCTAAGGGACATTTATAACAGTCTGGGTGATATACTCCTGGGTTTGATATACCTAAAAGGGACAAGAGCCCCAATAGATAGACTAGTGTCCACATCTTTGTAACCGTAACTTTAAACCTCCAGCAGGTTCACTTTTCCACTTGTTGGCTTCTTGTTCCCGGGTGTTATCATCTTCCGGAGTGACCACACCCTGGGAGTTGGTGTCCTCCTGATGAAAATGCTTCACTCTCGAGCAATGGGTCCACTTATCACTGTTTGCCAAGCGAACAGCTGTGTGTGTAGTCAGTAGCACCTGGTAGGGTCCCTCCCACCTTTCCGCGAGGGAATTCTTTCTCCACTTCTGTACCAGGACCTGGTCACCCAGTTTAAAGTTGTGGATCGGTGCATCAAGCGGGAGGCTCTGGAAGGGTGCAGCAAACCTGTGTAGGGAAGACAAAACAGACTGCAAGGCGATAACGTGTTCCCAAATTTCAGATTTCCCCAAATCTACAGTAATCTGTTCCCTCTACCCTGCTGGCAAGACTCTGGGAGGCA